>NC_050525.1:27520392-27527207 GCF_002922805.2 Oryzias melastigma
CACAAGTTAAACAAATTTAACACAACTTTGCACAACGCGAAAATGCATTCACACATGCATTATCGGAGGTAATGCAATTTTTCTAGTTTTCAGTTGCTATCTGGTGCCCCCACTTATTCACTGGAATTTTTGTCCCTTTAGGGGTTCTGTCAAATAGGTGCTGACACGTATGCTAATGCAGAGTTAGATATTTGTCAAAATAAAATGAAGAAAGCATAAATACGGACGTGGCCAAATTTGTAGGACATTCAGCAACTGGAAATATTCAAATAGTTTCTAATTTGT
The DNA here is from genome assembly GCF_002922805.2 of Oryzias melastigma. Classification (NCBI taxonomy): domain Eukaryota; kingdom Metazoa; phylum Chordata; class Actinopteri; order Beloniformes; family Adrianichthyidae; genus Oryzias; species Oryzias melastigma. The sequence continues at coordinate 27,520,678 of NC_050525.1, forward strand.
TGAGAAACACATTTCAGTGGATCACAAGTCATGTCCTTCAGGTCAACTGCCTTCTAGTGCTCTAGTTTCACTGAACAATCTGTCTATTCACGACATGGGCCACATCATGTCATGTTGATGTGGTGAAATGAATGAGGTGATGCAAAAAGTAGTAATCTCTGGTTTTATTTTGTGGATTATCAGGGGATCTTGTTTATTCCTTTGAGAATGTGTGAGTGGTAAAAGGTAAAATTAAGTAACAGATTACTTTTGAGGGAATGAGTAGAGTCACTTAATTTGACAATGTCATCCAGTAACTCTAAGTAATTGACCAAACTCCGTCTGTAGGTCATGTAACTTCCATTGCCTTTAGGAAACTTCCCGATACACTAACCACCTGCACGACAATGGTACGTTCCATTTTCATCGTTTGAGGCTCAAACAAACTGAAAGACACCTTATGATGCAGCCGCTCCTCTACGACCCGTCACGGACCCGGACAACCCTAGAACCTGCAGAACCCGTACTGGTCAATCCCCATATGCGTGCATGTGATGAGGGTTAGTTCAGTCCATGAAGGAGGGAATAACAGCATTGATACAAACTGCATTGATCCTCTTGTATTTTCCTGGATCACTCATTAAAGTGATCGTAGGAAAATGAAAAGATCTTCACACATGGGTCGTGTGGAGCTTCATGGTGAGACGTTCCACCACAGAGTTCATTTTGCATCATCAGACTAATAAAAAGAATCATGAATTCAACCACAACACACATATTAGAGGTCAGAAAAGGTCAATCTAGAGACAAACGATGCAGCATGAATGGAGACAATATCGGGGGGGGATTTGATAAAGAAAGAGGGGAACCCAAGAACAAAGAGAGGAATGAGGAAACTGAGAATGTGTAGACAAAGAGAAGGAAATGGAGAAATTGGGAAGCCAGCAAGGGAGCAAGGAGCGGGGTTAAAATTCTTCAGATCAGGTACACATAATAGGCCTCGTTAATATTCATAGTTTCCTCAGGTACAGCGAAGGTTAAATTTTACTTACTTTTCAACTCTCATTACTAATACATGACGCCAATAAGAATATTCAAAGCGTCCGGGTGACCAAAGGTTGATGAGAACCGTACCTTTCCTCTGACATTTAAGCACATTACCATTTCAGGACCCCTTCCTCTCAAATCGCGCCCACCAGAATAAATTGCCGGCTAATCATGACTCGCCCCGAGCAGCCGGCCTGAATGATGATGTTCCAGACGGGGCGCCCCCTCCTTCAGAAGAACCTGACTTCACGTGGACGGAGAGAATGAGACGAAACGTAGTTAGCCCAACGCTTTACAGAAACGAAGCAATTTCAGCTGTTTTAGTCATTCTACTAGATATATTTCAAAGGGAAAGTTGTGAGTTTTTTGGGTTTTGACTGACTAAAGTTCATGTTTTTATTCTGACAGTGGGATTCTTTGTGTCTTCCTCTCATTCCAGTTATTTTTCTGTCTCCAGCTTTTGTGCGTTTGTTCATTTTTCAGTCTTTCCTCCTCGGCCTCACTGTCACTTCATCTCTTTATCACACGGAAACGGCAAAGTGACTCACTGAGGATTCATAGCAGTTGTTCTGTTCAGTAGAAGCTCAGGTTGACCAGAGAGTTAGTTATTATTTTTGAGGATTTTGATATGCATCATTTTCTATTATTGTTTTTTAAAGTCCTCCCATGATATATTTTTTATTTAAAAGACGTTCCCAGCAGTGCTTTAATTATGATTATGAAGTTTTTAACCAAAATCCAACAACCTAAACCAACTGGGTGGCTAGCATAGCAGGAACGGTCGCTTCAGCTCTGTGACAGACTGGCGACTTGTCCAGGTTGTATCCCGCCTTCAACTAACAGTCTCTGGCGACCCCGCGGCACCATCAGGTTAAGCAAAAGTATCGTGGTTCAGGGTAAAAATCCTAAATTGAGCGGCCATGTTGGATTTATTTTCTACCCTTTGATCGAGTCACATGCTCAAAGCTGAGTCCCTGATTGGTTGCAGCATTACGCCCAAATCGCGCAGCAGGACCTCAGATCGCGTCTGTACGTTCACTTGACATTGATCACACTCAGTGTGAATGCAGCATAACACCGTTCAGAATCAACAAACTTTGAAACCAAAAATCTTTTCTCAAAGAGTTTTGACACAATATATAAAAACTCCTTACAGAAGTTTTGATTTTGGATTTTTTTTCAATTCAACATCTTCTTCCAAATATAAAAGAAATGGAGTTTGTGGTTGGAGACTCAACCTTGTGGCCTGTGTGACAAATTTCATGAAGATGACGGGAAACGAAAGTTTTTTTTCCCCCAATAATGTACAAAAATATAAAAATTGGCAAATTTCATACTTTCCAACACAGTAGCTGCCAACCTGCAGGTTCTGTGGCCATCCCATAATTTCATATTTCTCCATTGGATACCCCCGACAAGTGTTCTTGGGTTTCATTGAAGAAGTTTGAAACGTTTTGAATTTTTTTAATTCTATTTTGAAATATTTTTTAGGAAAGGAACATTTATTTATTTATTTTTTAGCTTGTCCAACAGCTGAGCAAACAGATGCGGGCTGATAGAATAAGGAACCTTTTTTTTCACCAGTTTCTGAATTACATAAACGATGTAGTCCAGGACCGCCTGGATACAAAAGGTTTTCCAGTGAAAGGAAACGTCCGGTCCCTGACCAATGAAGACTCTGATCCTGGTTAAAGTGACACGTTCAGCCTTTGTAAAAGCAGACGCTGTCAAAGCCTTGAAGTCCAATCAGAAGTGTGCTTCAGAACGGCAGACGGCACCTTTCCTTTCCCAGGTGGAGCTGCGGCGTGTCGTAGCTCCAGGTGAACAAACAGGGACAAAGCTCTCTCCATCAGGACCGATCAGCATCAGAGCGGCCTGACATGACATGGAAGAGTCTGTCGCCCCGAGGCAGAGGGGACGACAGCAGAGAGGGTGAGACACGAGGGCGGGTGATGGAGGCACGCAGAGACACCTCCACCTCTGCAGACCGCTGCAACAGCTGCACAGAGCTTCGTCTGCAAACACTTCAGACTTTCTAGATCACACGAGTCAAGGCCCGGGGGCCGGATCCGGCCCTCCGGGTAATCGTATCCGGGCAGATCATTTTATTAATGACACAATGTTATCTTGCGCTCTCTAGCTATCTTTTCAGCTACATGCTAGCTCTTTTGGACTATTTTGGCATTTACTAAGATTTTTTAGGGCGTTTTGGAGTTTAACTAATATTTTAGCTACAAGCTAGCTGTTTTGGCTAATTTAGGCTTTTTAAAAAAAGTTTTCTAGAACTGTGAGAATTATGTCCGTTAAATAAATAAAAAAATAAGCGTCTGTTTAGTCTGGACTATCAGAGTTTTATCGAGTACAAGTTGAGCAATACTCCAATGTGTTCTTTGATGAATTTTTACAAATCACAGACATTCTTCGGCTGCTAGTGTGGTGGGAGGTGAGACAGGGGTTGGGGGGGCATCCTTATTTGCATATCCGGCGTATTCGTCCCCGGCTCCTAAACCCTGCGAAAAGGGGGGGGGTATTGTATGTATATAACTAAAGTGGGCCCGAGTTACAACCTTGAGGGACCCCATAAACAACGTGGAAGGAGGTTTGAGGGTCTAAGACTCGAGATACAGACTTGAGGTCTATACAAATGTCCAGGTAAGTGTTGAGACACATGATGAGGTTTAAAACTTTTGAAATTTCTGTAAAACTGTAAAGAGATTTTGAAATTCATCAGAAACAAGAGGCCATCTTGGATTTTTGGTTGGTTTTGATTCTACAAGTGAAGGTAATACTAGAAGTAGGATTTTTCCCTAAACTCCTGACCCTTTTGTTCTTTTCTCCTATAAATGTGTTCATGTCGCTGATTGACAGTCCAGGTTATGGGGGTTGGAGCGCCCGGTTTTCTTTCCAGGGATTCTCCAATGTTGACTTCAAAGGATCCTTTAACAGATCAAAGTGAAACCATAATGATGCCAAATTATCCCTGTAGGCGGAGCTTATGGATCCTTCTGTCCATCTCACTGTATTGTCTCACCTTTTAGCTTTTGATCCTTCAGGAAAATGAATGGGATCGCAGGTGTAGCCCAACATTCACCGAGCTGCTCATCGGTGCTGTGAAGTGTTTTAATCTCAGTCTTTACATTTCTTAAGGACGGAACTTCATCAAAGGATGCTCGGACAAACACTCCTCGACTTCAAACTTTTGATCCGTTGGTCCGTCTCCTCGTTTTGCTCAAATCCCCGCTCGCCTGTTTGTCGCTTAAACGAAAACTCACAAACTGACAGGCCAATAACGGAGTTCTTAAAACGAAACTACCAGCCAATGAATTTTTCATCTTTTCCTATCAGTGACTGATGGGCCGTCAAGTCCCTCCCCAAAACCCTCGGCGTCCCTGCGAGCAAACTCCTGCAGCCCAGGAACCAAGGTTTTCATCCTAAACGCTGGTAAATGGCTCGCCGCACAAATAATGCATAAACAGCTGTTTTGCCCAAGTAAGTTATCCTCTTAAAAGATTCAGAACCCCCCCACCCCCTCGCTGTATCCGCCGTCCCACACTCTCTGCCTAACTCTCAGTTAATTCATCAATTTCTTATGATAGCAACAGTTCTGCTCAGCGCTGGTGTTAAGTACCAATTAGGGGGCGGGTTCCCCTCGGCCCGTTCCGCCACGCCTCTCCCCCTCCTCTTACAGCGCCGCTCTTCCCAGCTCGCCATCTCGCCGCTCGTCCTGTGTCCGGTTTCTTGTCATCTTTTTGTTTATTTCCCAGTCTGCCCCTCTCCCTTCATGTCTGTCAAACAGCGTCTCTGAAATCTAAGTGGGAACGATTTCCTCTTTATTAACTTTTCAGTACTTTAAATTATTTATACTTGATAATCGCTGATCAAAAGGGGAAAACATCAATCAGGAGAAAGTTCTAGTATGAAGACATGTATGTTTGACAAAGTTGCCACCACCACCCACCCAGTTTGGGCTTTTACTCACCTGGAACCAGAATCAGACTCACTGTGGGACTAAAACAGCAGATGGGCCGGTCTTTGTGTGTCAGAACTTCTGTGGTTTTCACCCTCGCTGTGAATCGTTGCATTATAATTAGACAGAAAGCAGAGGGAAGTCTTCACATGTGAAGTGCTGCCACTTGGCCTCAGAGTGATCTTCAGGGCTCCTGCCGGGATGGACACACTTTGAGGGGGGGCGTCTCCCGGGCCTCTCAGATGTCACTGCCAAACGTCACACTTGACTGTCTGCTCACAAGAAAACAATCCTGCCAACCAACCGGAGGACGCGAGAAGTCCTCTCTGAGCGCCGCCGCCGAGGCCAAAATCCAGGGAATTAGAAATACAGCGGCATCATTTCCTCCTCTGAAGCGTCTTTGTTTGCCCTCCATTTGATTTGACCAGTTTTGACAACAAATTTGTTTTTCCATTGTTTCTGTGACGCCTTAAGGCTGGAGTGTCAAACTCAATCGCACAGGAGACCAAAATCTAAGACACACCTCCGGTCGCGGGACGAACGGGATGAACATTTATTGAACACAAAACTGTAACTTTTTAACATAATTATGAACTAGATATATAGTGTGGATGATGTAAGCTGAATTTGGCCTCTGAAGATGTTAGTGCTGTTAGCTGAAAACGTTTAAGCTGAAGCTGATAGCTAGCTAAAATATTAGCTAAATGCTAAATTAGCCTAAAAACTACTTTAGTCAAAACATCTAGCATGTTGCTGAAAGAAATAGCTAAACATCAAAATAGCCCAAAAAAACTAAAAGAAAAAGAAACAAAAATCCCAAATTTGCTAAAATTGCTGCCCCATTCCGATGCATCCACTTTGAGACCAACAGATTCATGAACGTCTTTGTTTTTGGTGTTGCTCTCCATTATTGCTGCACCGGTAATGTTAGATTGGGGTTGTGAGGGCTGTAAACTAGCAGGAGAGTGTAAACGAATGGATGATGGGAAGTGGGGGCAGCCTTACTTCACACCAGTGATCATGCCAACAGCTCAGACGTGAATTTCGAACAAACTCCTCCCACTCAGCAGAAACGCTGTTTTTGATTTTGACTAAAAGCTGCATCATCGTAATTAAAAGACGACTGAGAACGCTTTGACAGTAGATAGGTGAACGTTGTCAGGAGAGCTCTGTCTCTCCCTCTGGTCACTGTTGGAGCCATCTCCTGAGTACCGAACACACTAGTGAAAAAATCTACTGTATTTGCTGAAGGGATTTGAAGTTAAAGCTATTTGCATACACTAAAAATTGCCGAAGGACTTAAAGTTGCTGATATTGCAATAAGTGCACAAATTATTTGAAGAATTTATTGGAAAATTGAAAAAATTCTCCAAAATTTAGAACTGCGTAAAGGTAAGAACTCAGAATTAGCCCCAAACCTCAGTAGATGCCAGATTAGCCAAAAAAGCTAACTTGCAGCTAAAATACTAGCTTAATTAAGAATTAGCCCAAAAAAACCTCAGTAGATGCTGTATTAGTAAAAAAAAAAAAAAAAAAA
>NC_050525.1:27527225-27539595 GCF_002922805.2 Oryzias melastigma
CTTACCTCCAAAAAAGCTACAGCATTCCTGAAATATTAGCTTAACTCAGAATTGGGCCAAAAAACCTCATTAGATTCAAAATTATCTAAAAACATGTAACTAAAATGTTAGCTAAACTCAAAATTAGCATTAAAAACCTCAGTAGCATTGATGTCCTTAACATGCTGAACGTTTAAATACAAATGTTTCATGGGTTTTAAAGCTGTCAAAAAATGTTAGGAATTGCATGAAAAAAAAACGCAAAATTGCGTAAAATCATAACAAATTGTGTATATTTCAAAATTTGTGTGAAATTAAACAATACCAAAAGTACAAGCATGAATATCCTGAACATGCTGAATGTTTTAAACTGCAGAGTTGAACGTTTTGATACAAAGATTACAGAAATTGGTGAAAGTGTGATTGAGTTTTTACGATCCAAAAAACATACAGAAGAAAATAAACGATAAGAAATAGAAACATAATCAGAACATGTAGAATGAAATCTTCTAAATGATATCTGCATTATGTACAGTTATGGGTGAAACTGATGCAGGAAAAACTCCTTCTGATTATCAGAGATGGCATCGTTCACATTTATGCTGCAGCTTCAGTTCTAGATCAGATGTTTGTGTTTGTAAGATCTCCCTCAGAAAGAACAACCCGTCCTGTTCTGGTCAGGCTGCTGTCACCATGCCGACACACTGAGATCCTGCATCCAATCAGTGAGTGACAGCTGCCTCATTATTAGGACTGGCATGTTTTTCCAGTTCATGTGTGACTGAGTGAAAGATCTGAAGCTCGTCTTCAAGGAAGTCCAGACAGCCCCCCCAAACCCCCCAAACTCAACAGGGTTTGTTTGGTTGGACGACAATCAAAGTGAAATCATCTTGTATCTGTCAACCTGCAGAGTCCTGAGGTTCATCTTTGTGTTGATGTTCTCCTTCCAGGACCAAACTTTCTTTGTCACAACAGAACGAGAAACTTAACACGTCTGGAAAGTTTTCTCTCTTTTTTAGTGATTGTGTTAATGACACCAGCATAAAGGACTCCTGTGATTTACATACATGGACTCAGACAGAAGCTCTGGACCAAACTGTAAAGACATTTATTTCTGATGGGATTGTGGCCCTTGAACAGTGAGTTGAGTGATGGTCTGCAGGTCTGAGATGAAGGTTGGAGTTGAATGTATCTGAGGTCTGGAGGGGCTGAGTGTGATGTCATAGAAAATGGTTCATTTATGGCTCCGACCAAACGGAACCAAAACGGAACATTTGACTGACTAATGGGCCAAAAATGATTCCTTACATCAACAAATTCTACGAAGAGGACAGAACTTTGGTGGCTTTCAAGCTGGGGAGTCTATTCAGTTCTGAATCCAGTTGGTAAAACACAAAAATACTAATTTAGTTTAAAAGAAAGATAACTATATTTATATATTTGCATTTTTAAATGTTTCAGTAATATATGCCGTTCCTGTCTCAAATAAACAATCAATGGAACCTCAATTTATTCCTGGAATTTCTACTTAATTTCCGCTCTAAAACTGCTGGAATGACCTCAGAGGGTCAGAACAAGAACCCTGAAAGGTCTCATTCCAACTAAACGGAACCGCCGCCTGAAAATATGGAAGCATCATCTACTGTTGGGGGTTTTGGGGGAAAAAGTAAAATTTGTCTTTTTAGCCTCATTTCCTTTCACTCCTTTGTCTTTCTATCGATTTCATGGAATGTTTCTATTTGTTTTCATAAAATGTGCATGATCATTTGTTATTAAATATTCATTCATTTATATAGAGTATTTTGAGATGTTCTTCAATATAAAAAAATGTTTCGTGAAGGAAGTTAAAATTAAAATGTGCCAATTAACCCTTTAACTCCTGAACCTCAAAATGTGGACTTTTTTTTGCTATGAAAGGGTCTGAGAATGTCCTATAAATGAGTTCTTTTTTCCAGAAGAAATTTAATTTCTAATATATATCATAATTTTACAATATCTATCATCATTTATTCTATTCCATAATAGTGTTTAAACAATTTAAAATGTAAAAAAAACACAAAATCGAAAAGTGATTTTTAGAGTTTTTAGTGAGGAAAACAGTGTAAATGCACATGAAGAACAGGGTTTGACTGTTCAAAGTTTGAATTTGTCCACCATCAAACTATGTACAACAATTTTTTTGAATGTTTCTCTCCAAATATGCAAAAAAGTACCATGTGAATATGGTGCATTCAGTGTTTAAAGAGTTTAGATCCATTATGGGCCACGCCCCCTCACCTGCCAGGTACCGCATGGTCTCCAGCTCGAGATGCTGCAGGTGGATTTTCATGTTGATCTCTATGAAAGTTCTGAGCGTTGGTGATGTCATCAAGAGGCTCGTCCAATCAGAGAGGAGAGCTGTCAGTCTGTTTTAATTGTTTGCACGATCAACATAATTCTGGTAGATTCTGAAGGAGAAAAGCGGCGAGTCACGCCGCTTTTCTCCTTCAGAATCTACCAGAATTACGTTGATCGTGTTAACAGTTGAAAAAATAAAGATTTTGTGTTTTAGCATCGCAGGTGATTTAAACTAGTGATTTAAACAAACTGTGTTTTAGCCCCTCCCCTTTTCTATAGCCAGTTTTTCTGTAATTAGGAGACTTTTATTAGAGGTTTTTATTATATCTTTTGTTGCCAAAACACACATCATTTCTTTATTTTTATATCTACATAAAATAGGCAAACACATCTTTTATCCTCTTTTCTTTGCAGATGCACTTTCTTCTCCCTAAATCCTTTGAGATTTATTTTTTTTCTCATTTTCTTTTACCGTTGGGTCAAATATTTACAATGCTGTGATCTTCCTTCTTCATCCAGGGTTTTATTTTTACAGAAATAAAGAAGCCAGCTCTTCTTCTCTTCCTCAGCGCTTCCTCCGCTTGACGTGGAGTTAAAAGAGATCTATTCTCCACTCAAATTACGCCTGTTTTCCTCTCTCGCAGCCTGTGAGTCGGAGCCCAGGGAAAAGCCAACCAAGAATATAAAACCCCTCTTTGAACGTGTCCCCAGATTCCTCGGGCCTTTCAAGTGCACCATCCACATTCATTTACTTCTCGTTTCAAGTTAGAAATTTGGTTTCATCATGGCAATTAGCCCTTTCGTGTCCCGGCCAATTATTCCATTAAATTAACGGCTCCTTCCAAGATAATACGAGCTGTAATTGATTTTATCTGGGCAGCCCGGCTTCCATTTTTGCTCCAGTGTGCGGTTACACCTCATTTAAAGGGCTTTGCTACCATCTTGGCCTCATTAGCGGCTAAGCTGCAGCCCCTCACCCCCCACACAGCCCGCATACACACTGTGTAAAGTAATTTGTCAAACACTGCCTTTAATGAAACACACAGAGGATGGTGCCGCACAAAAGGCCGTCGTTTCCTCATCCGCCGCCGCATCAGACCGTCCTTCCATTGAAAGAGCGTCTCCGCTCGCAGGATGGGCGGTTGGTCGGAGCGGGGTGCTGCTGGAGTTGGTGGAGGGGTTAAATGAATCATTCATTAGGTCCACAGAGAAGGGGAGACGTGGAGGAGAGAAGGAGCAGAGGAGGAGGAGGAGGTTCAAAGAGGGAATGGCGTGGATTTTTCTGGCCCAGCCGCAGCAGCAGGAGGTCGGTCGCAGGAGGCCCGAGGGAACCGGGCCCTTCTCCAACCAGGAGACAGGCGTTGGGTTTGCTTTAGAATCCAGCGCCCCCCCTCCTCCTGAAGATACCCCAGGGCTGGAGGGGTCGGCCTCCACGTCTCTCTAATGAAGCCTCTGGCCTTTTCCCTGCAGGCTGCAGAAAATATCAATGCTGCAGAAAATGTCCAGTTAGAAGCAGGAATGATTGGTGAGGTAATCAGACCCTGGCAGGATTTCTCTGCTTTTACTGATTTGGAGGCAGTTTTTGGTTTTTCTTCACAGATTTTAAAGGTTTGTAGAAGACTCCAGAACAGTCTATCATGTAGAACGTTCTCACCACCTTCCAACAGGTTTAAGTCTGGATCTAAAAATCCAAAATTACAATAAAATTATTAAGAAACAGGAAGTCTTATTTTGCTAATCTTTTGTTTTGGTGTTTCTGCGGAACAGGATTCATCTCCAAAATAAAATACAAGACTTTAATTTGCTTTTTAGGCATTTTCATGAATCCCAGTTAAACAGGAGGCATGTGTGCAGGTCGGGGTAAGATGATTCACCTTTATCTGGTTTGGTTTCACACTGCACTCTTAGGAACAAGCAGCAGAAACCATCATGCAATCCCAGCGGCCGCTCATTCAGGGGCGGTGCTGCTGGAAACGAGTACAAAGACAAAAACCAAAAAGTAAATTACATTTGATTTACTCACTAATCTCAGAGTCTAATTCACTTTTTCTGGGATTCTTTTAGTGTTTTGCAGAAAACACCTTCAAGTCACCTGAGGTCAGGTGAACAGTTTATTTTACAAACACGAGCCTCCACAGTCTAATAATCTCTGAATATTGTAGTTCCACAAATGACCACTAGAGGCACGTGTCAACATGGAGAAACTTGCTATTGAAACCCTTAAAGGGTCACCAAACAGGGAAGTTGGAGGCTGACTCCGCCCACAGCCGAAAGGCTTCACATGTGTGTTTACATGCAGAAGTTTGTGAACTGCAGTTGCATTGAGTACGTTTTGATTAATTTAAATGTGAAGACTATTTTAGCCAACAGGTGTGTTTGTAACTACTGAGTCTGTGTAGACAGGCCCCGCCCACTCCAGATTACTGTTTATACCTGCTTGTTTTATGATGTCACTACCCTCTGCTAACATCTTCTTTTCTCTCTGAACTCCTCCCCAACCTCCCTCTTCCTCTTTACCGTCCGGTCCAACAAAAGAACGAGATGCAAACATAATCAATTTAAATACAATTTAACATAAAACACAGAAGAGTTTTATACAAATATACACTTTGTGTGTCAGATGATCAATAACACTGTTGTGACAGTAAAATCTGTCCAACACTAGAGGCTCTCAGCTTGTGTCTGTCTGCTCAGCTGTTGGACAGGACAAGTTAAAAAACAAAAAAGAGTCGCGGTGAATCTAATAAAGTTTAAGTTTCTGTGTTAAAGGGTTAAAAAAACCTCAAACTTCACATCAAATGTGTGCATCATTAGATCTGTGTTTTAGGATCTTTTGAAAAAGTTAAACTTTTGAGAATGCTTATGGATTCTTGTTATTATTGTCTGTCAGTGGAAGGTCTTCCGTCTAGTTTTTCTTCTGTCGTCTTTGTCATTTTTTTTTATTGTTCAGCACATTTGTTTTTCTGTGAAAATGTGCTCATTCTGTAAAAAAAAGAGTCACCTTCATTCCTGTAGTCATTGTGAGAGTTTTTGAGTCATCGAGGTTTTTAACGTGATTTTATTCATGTTAACTCTAACCCCACAAGACAGCCCACGATGTTCTTTCTCTCAATGACTTTTGATTTTCACTGGTGTCCATGAAATCCTGTCCACCTTTGTCCACATCTGTCATGGGAGGGATCACACTTCAAAGTGAGGCAGGGGTCATCTGGACCCCAGAAGATCGCAGAAAAGTCAAATCCTTGTAAACTCCTCTAGACTGGAGAGGGGCGTTGCACAAATTGGGGGCTCGTCCGGGATTACAATAGTTTTTGTGATGAACTTGTGTCCTCAGTTTGGATAATAATCCTCATTTATTCACCTTTCATTCAATAGTTTGGAGTTCAGCTAAAACGTTTTCTTTATGTTTTGGCTTATTTAGACATTTTAAAGTTTTTGGGGATAATATGGAGTTTAACTAGTATTATAACAATGTTTTGTCAAAATTTGACCTTTTGCAGTTTTTTTTGGGGGGGGGGCTAATTAGGCACTTAGGTAATATATAAGCAAGCTTTCAGCTTAAGCATTTGTAGCTAGATATCAGTTTCAGCATCTTCAGCGGCCACACTCAGGTTACAGCATTCACACTAGCATTATTGGAGGTAATGCTAAATATCTAATTTTTTATGTAAATGTATATATGTATATTTAAAAAACACTTTTTTATACCTTTTATGGAGTAATACAGAACCACTTCCACTGGAAACTCAACTAAAAATCCAAGTGAGACGGTCTGTAGTGATCAGTCTTTGTATTCAACCAACAAATATCCAAATTCCCTCCCAATCCACACAACTTCTCCCTACCCCTACATTTAGCCCTCCAAAGGGAGAAATATTCAAAAACAGTGCCTTTACTACCACTTGATGACATCATCAACAATCGCCCCTCATCTATGTTATTGTGCAGCTGCCAGTCCTCAGAAAATACATGACAACATTGGATTTATAACTTTAAAAAGTCACGCTGAAACAAAAAGTCATTACTAACATTTACATGTAAACTTCTGTGTTTCAGATCACACCAACGTGAATTAATGTGTTTCTCCTCTGCGGTACAGCATGGTCACCTCCCGGCGGACGGATACGCCGCCTTAAGTCTCTGCGGTTTCCCCTTAAAAACAACTTCAGCTCCTAATGCTCCGACAAATGGAGAGCAAAGATTTAGCAATCTTAATGAGTTTCCATCACATTCATTTACAAGATAAATTGAAGCCAGCTGGATTTGTGTAGCATGAAGGTTACACATTATACTTGAACTATGTGGAAGCATTTACAGGAAAACATTAAGAGCCCAGGACTCTTGATGTTATATCACAGATTTTCTTCAGTGGTTCATCATGAGATGAAGTCCAGTACGTGTGATGCTCCGAGATGAATTCACTCGTCCAGTTTGACCTCACCTTCATCTCTCCCTCCCACCCATCAATAGTCTTCAGTCCCTCTGAGGAGCTGAGTCCGCTCTCTTTGACTCAGCCCTGCAGAGCAGCAGGAGCCTCCAGCCGCCGCTGCCGTAACCAGCTAAATGAATTCCTGTCATTAATCCCATTAAGGTTTCTGTTAATCACAAAACAACCAGATCCTCTGATCATGCATAGATTAAGTCCTGGAACTGTTTTCAATCCCTAATTTGAAACATGTTCAAACAAAGGACGAGCGCAATTAATTCTTCAATCTGCAAACAAAAACCAAAGGCAGAGCGGCATAAATTAAACACTTTTCACGCTGCAGACTGTCAATTAACGGATTCTGGCTTTGATAAAACTCACTCATTTCCTATTGCATCAACTCTGCTGTAGTTAGCAAACTGAATATGTTCTTCTGTGAGCCCAGCGCTTCTGGATCAGCACTCTCTCATCACTTTTTCTGACTTTTGCCCTCTATGTAATTCCACAACTGCAGTGAAATCCAAGAAATCCCAGTTTCTTTGTAGGACTGCCTCCTTTTCCCTCCGTTGCTCTTCCCCAGACCACTGCAGAGGGTATCCGAGAGCGGCGCTAATTAGACGGCGCACTAATACGACTAATTAGATTAGCAGCTAAATTAAAAGTTGATGAATCCCTGGACGTCCCTTGAAATATATTTACACAGTAGCATTTAAGTTTTAAAACCGCCAGCTTTTCTTGAACTCTCTGCCGCTTTTGTGTAATTTCTGGAGGCCGGGTCTTCAGGGAGCGAGCGCGTGTTTGAGCGTGTCCGTGCACGCCGGCAGGCGCCGGTGCACGCTCACACAGGCTGTACACACCACAGCTAATTAAGTTAATTTAAACAGTATAAAAGTCCTTCTGATGAGGCTAATTATGACGGTGGTTCTTCATTATCGCTGCCTCATTAGGAGATTGAAACAAGACGAGTGAAGCTCTGAGGCCCAGACGAGACTCTGCTGTCGGTCGCTCAGCTGCAGTTTAGTTTAGTTTTAGTGCGGACCACAAAAGTTATTTCAGCTTCTAGAATTGTGATATTTTTAATCCGAAAAAGATCTTCAACTTTACAAAACTCTTTAAAAAAATGTTTTATTTTTTTAATTGACAATAATGTAATTGTAGAATACTGTAAGGTAGAGTCAAATAATTTACAAAAACCTTATTGTAGTTATTTCACAGTAAACTACTGTAAACAAAAAATACTACTGCTGGTAAAATACTGTAAATTTACAGTGAAAAGTTTCACAATGTACAGTTTTATTTATTTATTTATTTTCCAGCAAAACCTTCAAAAATTAAGATTAAGTTACACAAAGTTTGTTCAGACTTGAGTTTCTAAGATGATTCAGAACAAGAAATACTGATAGAACTTCACTCAAAGACTGGATTTATAGAGCAGCTAATATTTCAACGACATGCTAGCTGTTTTGGCTAAAATAGCTAGCATGTGCTAACCCCTGCTAAGTATTTTTAGGCTAATTTGGTATTTAGCTAATATTTTAGCTAGCTATCAGCTTCAGCGTTTTTAGCTGTCAATTTCAGCATCTTCTGCGGCCAAATGCAGCTTCCATTCACACCATCACTATCACAGGTAATGTTATATATCTAGTTCATAATTATGTCATAAAGTTACGGTTTTAAAGTTTATAAATGTAGTTTTGGAGTGTTCAATAAATGTTTATCCTGTGACCTCAGGAGTGTTTCAGATGTCCCCCCCCGCTCTATCTGGTTCCAGGATTTGATATATTTCCTCTCAGCTGTTGTCTCCGTTTGTCAGTTCGGGATGTTTTGACAAACATCAGATGCGATCAGATTCTATCGGCTTCAGCTCCGACGGTTTGGTGAAACCCTGGCGGAGTGCGACTCCTGCCAAACCTCATCAGCGCTCAGATGATCTGATCCTCACGCCGTCCCATTTCTGCTCCGACTTTTACCGTGAAGTGTGCATGTACAGTAGAGTGCACTGAGTGGACAGCGGGCCGGCCAGAGAAAAACAAGGGGGCCGCTCCATCCATAATTCACAAGGTGAAAGAGTACGGTAAGAGTGTTGGCGGTGGGGGGGGGGGCGGGCTCCGTTAATGGAGTGATCTGGTCCTGATCAGTCAGGGAGGTAAAAGCATCTCCGCTGCTGTTCTCTTCATGTTTCCTACGTTCAATAAAGATGTGTGACGATGACCTCCACCCCGATCCCAAACACACAAAAACGAATTGTTCTCCTGTTTACTGATTATTCAGTAAATCTTCGATACCAGAGAATCCTAAAAATGTGTGACGGTCCTTCAGGCCGGTCCATCGGGACTCCAGGAGATGGAGATCTCCCATTTACTGTCCTGCTCAGTCAAGTGTGTCTGTAAGGGTTTTGTTGTGGTTTCTCCACAAATATGGCTGTTCTGTCGAGTCGTGTGACACGTCTGTGGGGACGTGAGGGAAGCGAGGCCGGACCTGCAGGACCTGCACCTGGTACCTGAGGGTATCACGCACGCTTCAGGCTCCCGTAACGCCATCCTTCCATTAGCCGTAGCGTGTAGAGCCGGTCCAGGCCGACCCTGGGGAGCATCGTGGAGAGTGCAGCCGTCTCAGAGCCTCTATTTTTGAGAGGAATTGATGTTTTTGTCAAACTTCTATACTGGGATTCTCTGCTTCCACCTCAGAAAGAATCCCTGTTTTCTCCTCCAGTTCAGAGGAGTCAGATTCATCGGAAAAGTTTTTTTAGAACAAAAAAGTCTTTGAAAAGTTTCATTTTAGTCACTGGAATGGAGTTTATTTTTTTGTTTTTTAATTTAGTTTTACTTTATTGTTTAGTACAAATAAATAACAAAGATTCATGAAAACAAATTAAAGTACAGGAGGGGGACAGGCATTCATAAAGGAGTCACATACATTTAATATTTATATTCCAACAATATAAAGAAAGAAAAGGTGATAATACATATAACAGTCGTTTACAAGTAATAACATTTGTTTAAAAACAGAAATAAAATCCAGATAAGAGAAGAAAACATAAATATACAATCTATAGAATAACTACTGAGATAAAAATGAACAAATCAGTGACATTTTTAAGATAAAAAACAAACAATTTAAACAACAAGAAAGAAGAAGATCAAACAAAACAAAAGAAAAAATAGAAATGAAATGCTTTCTAACCCTCTTTGACAACACTTTATAAAAATTGTAGGTTTTTATTGTGTTGGAGAATTCATTCCAAAGTTACAATTCCCCAAATCTAATTTTTAAACCGACATATAAAGTTATTAAACTGAAAACATGCTGAGATTTTCTCAGGTATTTTAAAGAATATTGAATATAAAAACACATTTGAAAAATATGAATATTATAAACAGAGAAAATTTGAAGTCTCTGAAGTTTTATTTAATGTTTGTTTTTACAATAATTTGTTGACTTGTACATAAATAAGAAGCAATGAAGCTCATTTTGTGTTTGATTATAAAGTTTAAAAACTGTTATTTTAGTTTTTGTTTGAGGTCGAGTTCCAGCTCCAAGTTTGTATCGACTAATCTTCTCTCAGGTTATTATTTTATTTTAATCCAATTGAGGTTTCAGACCAAAACACAGGAGACATAAAGAGAAATAGGAAGTTCATAGATTTGAACGAGACATAAAGCAAAGTATGAACTTTAATGTGACGCGCTAAAACCTCAAAATGTGACAAAGAAAGTTGAAAACAAGAAACCCTTGAAAACTCAGAATGAATCCTAACGTGAGCAGCTGAACGGAGTTATGAGTGAAACCTGCTGTGAACGACATGGAGTTTGGGAGCAGAAAACGAAATAACTAAACAATAAAACTCACTTCAAGGAAAAACAGGAAACCTAAACCATCAAACCTCAAATTAAAATAAAAATATATATATTTTTTAAATATTTCCCCATAGAACGACCAAAAGTGGGAAGAATGTGAAAATATTATGCAAAGTTCCTCCTGAAAAACAGAATTTACTCGTGTTTTTGTGGCCAATAAACCATTATAACCATTAAACTGTAGCTTTAAATATTTGTAATAATATATAAAGGTTTTATATTTTTCTGTATTTACCAATTTCTACTTCCTTTATGTTTGACTGCAGCACAAGCAAGATCCTTTCAAAATAAAACACGTACTTTGTTAAGTAAGATCCTCCTGCTGCAGATTTACTTCAATTAAAAACTCAATAAAGCCACATTAAACATGACATTTTCTATAATTATGACTCCTTTCTTTCTGCTTTTACAATCAAACATAAATGATGTCAACATTGGTTTAAAGATCTTTTTTGGTCTAAACAGCAGCTGCGGCGGTCTCCAACCCTGTTCCTCGGTTTAGTTTGGTTTAGTCAATCAGGAAGTGGGCTAAATCAATTAAGCTAAATCAGGAATGACTGAAAACGAAGCGGAGAGGAAGCTCAGGAGGGAAAAGGTTGGAGACACCTGATAGACTTTAGTGTGCAGCAGGAGAAAGACGTGCTTTAAGCTGAAGGACCTCCTCTGATAGTAGATTGATCATTTTACTATCATTCTGCTGATTTTAATTATGTTAAAAATCTAAACAAAAAAACTTAATTTCCTAAATTAAAATAAACCAAAATTAAAAAAAACATTTTTATTCAAATTATTAGCATTTTTACTCAAAGACCTGCAGCAGAAGCATGAAGTTGCTGCAGCCTCAGGCTGCTGACCGCTGTGATGAGATAAAAGCAGGATAAAGAAATGCTGTTTTCCATTTCTTTACTAGCAACTTTCTGCCAGTTTGACCAAAGTTGTGGTAAAAAGTGAAGAGTTGACACATGAAAACTCAGTTTGGGCTCACAACGCTCCTCAGAAAGGAGAGGACGGCGCTCGGCCTCTCTGGGAGCCTCTCATTGATTCTCGCTCACTGTCTGTCCCACCGGCCGTGTCCTTTAAAACATGGCCGTTAGTCAAGGCGCGGGCGTGCGCGACTCGGCGTGTGCTCCCGAGTTACTTCCTCAGATCATCTGCATGGCTGCTCTCGGAGCACTAACACAGCCATGATTTCTGTTAGCCGGGCAGCTCTACAGGGAGACGCAGAGAGACGGAGACAGCTCGCTTTGCTCTGAGGTTAGGGTTCAGGAGTGTCACGCCAGAATGAGTGTGTATGTGTGGAGCTGTTTACATCCCTCCTTCACGTCTTCTATATTCTTCTGGAGGATTGTTGTTTCTCTCTTGTCCTTCCAGGCTTTTGGAGGCAGACTCGTGTTTAGGTTGCATCAATAAACTGGCCTTCATAATCTCTATTTTTCATAAAACTTGTCCTATCAGGCTGCAGATGTTCTTCTTGAAGCCTTTGAGAACATAATCTGAGCAGGAAGGTCTGACAGGCTGATTATTGTACATCAATAATCAAAAATGTCTTTATTGTGGTTTGTTTTACTTTTCTTTTATTCGCGTCAGCTTATTTGTGGGCAAAACTTCCTCCAAAATTATTTTTTGCCAAAAACAGAAAAACACAGAGAGGAAACTAACCAGCACTCAAACTATCATGTAACGAAAGCAAAAATAACTAAAATTAGAAAGGCCAGGAATTCTGGTATGTGCACGTTTGCATCGATTTTCATTGAAAGTGTCCGCTTGATAG
>NC_050525.1:27539623-27558766 GCF_002922805.2 Oryzias melastigma
CACACACACACACACACACGTGCGCGGGCACATCTGTATGGAAATCTGTCGAATTGATTTCTTAATTTTTTGCATTGATGAACATGTTGACGAGTTTCAATCGTTTGTTTTTATCGATTCCCAAAGAATCGTTACATCCTTTCAAATTAGCCAAAAAAAGCTATCACATTGCTTAAATACTAGCTAAACTCCCAAATCTCTTTCAAATTTCTCAGTTAACTCAATTAGCCAAAAACGTTAGCTAAAAAAAATATTAGCCCAAATTTTCTGAAAATTACTGTGAAAAATGAAAACAGCCCATGAATATATTTAAAGGCTTGTCGATATTCTACTTAAAATTTTGACATTTGAAGACTTTCTCATTCGTTTCCTTTGGGGCATATTTTGCTCAATATTTAAGGAACTTTAAAGTTTCTAAACACCAAAAATACAAGCAGTAACGTCCTGAATGAGCTGAACGTTTTGATACCAAGATTTCTGGACTCACTGAAAGTGTGATTGAGTTTTTACGTACAGAAATCAGCAGCAGAATCTCTATAGTTTAAATGTTTTAAAGCGTTCACACAGTTTAAGCAGAAAAAACTCTCGTTTCGTCTGTAAGCCCCTCGCCATTCCCTTTTGACACGCCCCTCACTCGCTGAGTGGCCGGTACACGCCCCTCACTCTCCCTCTACCCCACTGGTATGTGACAAATCCATACCAAAAAAACATTTTTCTTTTCCAAATGATCTCCATAGAAACCATAATCATTTTTGGTCGCCTGACGATAAAAAAATCTGTAAAAGTTAACGTTTGGATTTCATAAGCAACAAACCTTTTTTTTGTTAACCACGCCCATTTTCCCAATATGTTTATACTGTATTTCCTATTGTTTATCAATTAGTGTCCTAAATTTTTACAATATTCTGGTAAAAATGTGTGCGAGCAACAGGGGGCGCCACTTTTCCACGATCACCATCGTAATGCTTCAATGATGCTTAAGTAGTTCGGAGGTGAAAGATCGAAATCCCTGGGAGGAGTTTAGAATTGTAGAAGTGATTTTTTAATTTTTTTATTTATGAAGAAAATTCAAGATGGCAGCTTCTTCCGGAGGTCAAAGGTCAACAAAACTTTGGTGGTTGCAGACTTAACCTTGTGGCGTGTGTGACAAATTTTGTGAAGATCACAAACAAAAGTTTTCTTGGTTCCAAAATCTCTCATGGAGCTCAAATAGAAACATCAAATCCACCAAATAAACCAAAACACGAGTGTTGGGAATATCCATGGAAAGTTTTAAAACTATTATGGGATGGCCACAGGACCTACGGCTTGGCGGCTTATCTGTGAAATTTACCAATCTACATTTTCCCCACAAAATGGCCGTCCTGTGGCCATACCATAATAGTTTCTATTAAAGGGGCCCTCCTGTGAAAATTCTTCTTTTTCAGGTTTGAATGCATCATACTGTTCATTCCTCTCTATAAAGAACCCCAAAGTGGTATTTTGATCCATACATGCATTTAAGAGTAATCCTCTGTAGCAGCCCCTCCCATACCCAAACCAGCGGTTTAAACGTGCTGACCTCAGCACAATGTGAACCGCCCCCTCCAGGAAGAGTCTGCCAGCACCGTCCTCAGTCTAACGCCAACAGCAAAAGACTTTCATTTTAGATGCAGAATGCCGTATATCTTCAAATTATGTCCCGTCTTCAATAGATTAGAGCTCAATCAGCTGTTGTTACTTTAGAGGCGGGGCTCCTTTAAGATGACTTCATAATACGGGCGGCACCCACACGCAGCGGCAGGCGGAGCTTCAGGAAACGAGTCATTTTACTCCCGTGTAAGAAAAAACTCCCCAAATATAACTAATATTTCATAAATAATTAGTTTTCTAGTGTTCCAAATGTAATATATGATCATATATGTGGATATAGCTCACTCTGAAAGGCTTAAAAAAATCATGGTATGGGCTCTTTAAATCATGGGTCCCCAACCTCCAGGCCACGAACCAGAACCGGTCCAGTACTGCAACGCAGAGCCCACCAGTGTCCAAACCCGGTACCGGTTCGTACCCCGTACCGCTTCTGGTACCTCGTGCGGTGAAGGGTTAGGGTACCAGTATTGGACACGTCCCGAGGACCAGTCCACGTCCAGATCGAAAAAAGATGGAAATTACTCGTGTGGAAGATGCTCAACATGTTTGTAGCGGCAGCGTGAGACGGCCTCAGCTGAGACTTGTTTCAGGAGGACCAGAACTGGATCGCCTGTTCTGCACTAAAGTCAGAGGAACTTTGTTCTGGACTAAACTAAACATTTGCAAAGGTTCTCCATCTTCTCAAATATTCAGTGTTCAGTCATGAAGCTCACATCCAAACCCATCAGGTAAATGACTGCTCTCATTATTTTTCATCTGAACGTCGACATTTACACATGTGTTTCATTTGAATAGAAACATACATCTATAGTGAAAGAAAATATTCTAAAACTTTTATTATTTAAGACAATTTTACAAACTTTGACCTTTTTTATGTTTTTCTCATTGAAACTAAGTTGTTCCTCCTCATGTTAGTCTGGATTTTTCTTCCCATCATTCCCTCTTGCTCCTGGCACTCCTCCTCCTCCTCTTCCTCTTCCTCCTCCTCCTCCTCCTCCTCCTCCTCCCAGTCTTCACCTGCCTCGCTCCCTGCTCCTCCTCTCCACCTCCAACCCCAGGAGGATGTTTCATGCTGGCCATGCTGGTTTTTACGTGCCATTGGCTTTGCCTTGTTACCGTTCTGTCTGCTGTCTCCTGCATCATTTAACAGAAACCTCCCACAGCGGACAGGTGGAGGAAGATAACAAGAGGAAGACGGATGAGCCGAGGAGGCTGAGGCCGATGAAAAATAGAGATGAATGTGAAAAAAAAAATCTTTTTTTTAGTGGATGACAGCACATCACTGCAGGAGGCTTTCGGCCATCGTGACATCTTCAACCAAACTTCATTTGTTTTTGTGTAAATTCCAAAATACTGAAGTCGTTTTATGTCCGTCAGAAGAAATCATTGTGGACTGCAGATGGAGCTGATCTTCTGTAGCGTTCAGAGCTCCTCAGACTTTACGTTGGACCTCATGCCTTTCGTCTCAGCAGATTCACCTCCACAGGTTCAAGTCTGATCCTCAACACAAGTCTGGATTCATCGGTATTCCCATCTTCTTCCAGTCTCTGATGCTCCAACGGATGACAGATACACATCATGGATCACAGCACCTGTCAGCACTGAGTTTCTTTTTGGAGCTTCTTTTCATCATTCTGGTCCAAAAAGCTCCGGAGTGGGGTTTGAGTTTCTAGAACAACGTGAAAAAGTCCTGATATTATCTGGGAGTTAATCTTAGAATCTGCAAAATAATCAAATCTAAAACATGAAAAATGTTTTAGATTTAGATAGGATCTCCTTTTAGATAGGAGCCGCTGTAGCCGCCTGCTAATTGGCAGACATTAGAAAGCATGAATATAGCGCTAAGCTAGCTTTTCTGTTTTCCTCTTTACAGCAGTATTCTCCGCAATCTTCTCTCAAACAACATTAAATTCCTGTTATCCAGGATATACAAAAAGTAAACCAAGAAAAAGACGAGCTGCTGGATGATCTCGATTGTTGTTGCTTTGCTAGTTGTTGCACTAAAATGACACGATAACCGTCTACGCCACACATGAAAACAATCCGCATAGTGGAGGCAAGGCTTAACTGAGTGGAAACGCTCACCAGAATTAACTGGACCGGACCGGACCGCTCAGTGGAAACGAGGCTTTTGGGGTCATGTGATGTCCTGAATTGTTCTAAGAGAATCCCTAAAACGCCACAGCCATCATGTTTGTCCCTTCATGACCCCGGTGTTCCTTCTTCTGATGGCTTCCTGCAGGATAACATGCTGTGTCATGAGAACACAAACTCTTGAACCATCGCACCTCTTCGATCATTTACACAATAATGTAATTCCAACAGATTCTAATGAAGACAAAATCCCTTTACAAAGTGATCCAGGTCAGCACTAAGAATCAGAATCAGAATCAGAGCTGGGAATCATGGGTACCTCACGATACGATGCGATACACGATACATGGCTCACCATATCGTGATACTGTGATAATTAAATCTCAAATATATAGAATGTATATCTCAAATGTTTAGAAAAACACATTTTAGGGGTAAATATATCCCTTTTTATTTTTTAGCTTGAACACAACCATAACAACAACATAAGTCAGGAAATAATCAGTAATACTATTTCTTTGACTAGCATTGACACCAATGAATAATTTGAATAATTTGTAAAATTCTATGTTAACAATAGTAAACATGGACAGCAGTGTCACTACTTAGTGCAAAATTGTTCTAAACAACAGAACAAAAATGTAACATTTCCAGTAGCTGTTAGGCCCATCGGAGCTCAGGACAGCCAGTCTTAAAGGAACGTCTCACCAAAGGATGACGAATATAACATTTTACAGCCTCTTCAAATGAAAATAAAAGACCGAAACTTGGTGAGAATCAGCCGAGAATCAATCACAATATATTACATCGCAATATTAATTGCGAACAGTATCGATATTTTGGCACATCCCCAATCAGAATATGTTGGAATTACATTGATTACACTTTATTACTGCAAAGTGTTGCTTAAGAAACAGCTTGAAAAGTGTTAAAAACAAGCCAGTGAGGTACAATAACTCAGAGTATCAGCTCCACATCTAAAAACTTCTGTATTTTCGGGTTAAAGAATCTTTGACTTACTATACTCTCATCAAAGCTGTTGTTTTAAATATCAAATCACTTTGAAGAGAAAGAATCACATCTGCCTGTAGAAGACACTCTTCCTCGCTTGAGTTGGTGGTTCCTCCTCTTTGCTGCTGATCACCTAAATGTTTTAGGAAAAGACATAAGTGGGAGAGTTATTAATTCATCCAGCTCTCAGGCTCTGGAGCTGATCTTCACTTCTGCGCCGCCCTCCGGGAGCTCAGCTAGTGTTTTCTGCTCCTGATGAGGTCCAGTCGGGGCAGATCTTTTAAAAAAGATCTCACTCACACCTCCACTGCCCAGAGGAGGGTAAGTTATCCTGGCAGCTGGCCTTGAATCATTCACTCCTTCACCAAAGCTCCTGGACGGAGGAACCACGAGAGAGGCTGGGAGCTAGAAAATAGAAACCAAAGGGAGGGACAGGAAAGGTTTGAGAGTGGATAAACAAAAACACGTTAATGGAGTTCTGTTGGAGCCACGAACAGGAACAGATGGACCTGAAATGGTCGAATCTCCTCAAGTTTGGCTTGATTTTAGTGAAATACTAAACGATGATGGAACAAATACAACTGATGGTCTGGCTTATTTTAGAGAAACGAGAGAAAGCGAGACGTCCTGAGATAAAATAACCCTCCACTTATCACTCCGTGCGAAAATCTCCATGTCGTAACATTCCAGCTTAAGAGCAAAAAGACACAACGAAAATGAAACACAAGGCATCAATATTTACTCAACAAAAAGTATTAGATCATTGGGCCATGAGTCAGAAACGTTGTGGTTGGAGTCAATTTTAAGGGTGAACAATCAAAGCGTTTTATTGACAGATTCTCCTGAGCTTTCAGTGGAAGGGGCGTGGTCTTCTAACATGCACACTACTGACTGGAGAGAGGGAGTGGTTGCCATAATTCACTTCAGCGGTCTCAACTGGTTATGGGGGACGGGTGGGGGCGAGGTCCACAGCCACAACAAGCCGGAGGTGAGGTCCACGACACAGACGAGCCACCTGCAATGTGACATCTCTGGGAAAGAAACAACACATGAATCCCACTGCACCAAACAGAAGCAGATGGATGAATACAATAAATAACAAAGAATAGGAGAAACATCGACTCAGATCAACTCAAATTAATCACTGCTTACTGACAACGTCTGGTTCCAACATGGCGGCATCCTTGCAGCAAAAACAGGCCACCGAATTGCCTTCATTTAGTTGGAGTTGGAAGGAAACCCATTGCTCTGAAACTCTCCATATTCTCGTATTATTTTCATTTTAATTTCATAGGTATTGTTTTAAAAAACTGTATTAGCGTTGCCATGTGTTAACGGAAGTTCAGAAAGATCCCATTTGATCTCTCTTATCACTACAGGGGTTTCTGTGATGGTATTTTAACAATTTAGGCCTAAAAAAACTTTGAGATTATTTTTTTCTTGTAATTCTTGCTGAAGAACTCTCAGAAAATGCACCTTCAGTCACAGAAAGCAGCGACGGAGCCTTGAAAACTCCCTCTGGTTGCTGTAAGCTCGTCTTCTGTGAAAGTGGAGGCAGAGATGATTCCTGTCAATAAATTATTTACAGCAGAATTTAATTTTCCCAGCTGTGAGTTTCACACACATTAATGTGTCCTCTGATGGGAACGTCGGTGAGTAGGTGTCGTTGGAGTTGAAAACTGTCGGAGTCCGTCCCGCCGCATACGGTCAGCGTAGACTGGGGGGGGGTAAAGCGCTGGACACCTGGCAAAGGGTCAGGAAAGCACTCTGCACCCACAACCAGGTTAATGGGTGGGTGGTGGGGGAGAGGGGGGGTTAGATGGAGTGGATGGGACAGACCATGGGGATGGAAGAGGACAGAGGGGGGGGGCAGTTTATGAGGAAGACCAGAGTAAAGCCGACAGAAGGCGGAGAACCAGGAGGAAGAGCAGGAAGAGGAATTTTTATTCTTCCTCCTCGCCTGTTTTAATCGGACTAAATAGGATAACCTGCTCTTCATAAAAAATGGATGCCACTTCATTTGACGGGACCCACCGGCGGGGCCCCTGGAGGCCACGGCCAGCCAAGTGGTGGTGGTGGTGGTGGGGTCTGCCGAAACCAGTGGCCGTAATTAATTACCTCCCCCTTCCTGACATGCAAACGCCGCTGCCACCTCATTCCTTGGCACCGCCGTGAATCATCCAGTCTGAGGATCCAACTTCTCTTAAAGAGCAAGAGGGGTGAGGGTGGGGAGGGGGGGCGGGAGGGAAGTAGGAAGTGCGGCGAGAGGCGGACGGGGTGACGCGAGGGGAGAAACGAGCCGGTGCTTGTGAGGCAACGCGAGTGGCTTTTTACCCAATCACGTGGGGGGAGTTTGTCAAGCAGGAGATTGCAGTCTGAAATATTAATGCGGCCCTCCTGCTCCTCCTCCCTCTCCCACCCTCCTCTTCCTCCTCCGAAGAGCGAGCGAGCCAGCTCCTGGAAGGGACACTCACCTCTCAATATTTCATGAGCCGGGCCCCGGCCCAGACACAGGCAGGCACTGCTGGGCTGCCCGCCCCTTTAACGCTACACGCATCAGCCATCCCTGCCTTTAATGCAGCCAGCGCTGGCAGAGGCTGGGGAGGGTGGAGAGGGGCGGGGGGACAGGAGTGTCTGAGTGGGGTGGAGATGATGGAGATATTGGAGCAAAACCAGCTGGAGATGATGAAAACGAGGAGGAAGTGAACGTAGAAACGTAAATGTTGAGTCAAAAATTGAGAAAATCTGAAAAATCAAATGCAAACAGAGATTTAAAAATACGTATCGATCCTTCCTAAAGGTTTATTCTGAACCTGTTTTCTTAAAACATCAGAAATGTTTCCGGTAAGGCCCAAATAATACTCTCTCTTCGACATACCGTAACTCTAAGGGTGCAGACGCGATTAGCCGCGGCAGAACATCAGCAGTGGGCAGGGCGAGATTTTGTCAACCAATCAGGAACTCAGCTTTGGGCATGTGGCATTTTTTCAGTGACTAGATCAAAGAGTAGACATAAATATTCAAAATGGCCGATCCATGCGAGGATTGACGGGCGAAGGCGGGATACACCCTGGACCCGGGGTCTGCAACCTGTGGCTCTCTATGGAGGCTCTCGGGCTGAAGTCTGTCACTTTTTGTCAAATGCTGCTTGTATTCATGAACTTTTATATAACATGTAGTTTTTGAAGTATTGAGCTAAATATGCCCCATTGAAAATAAATGAGAAAGTCTTAAAATTAAAAGAAAAATTCAGTTGATTAGCAACAAGCCTTTAAATATACTCATGACTATGTTTTCATCTTTATAGTAATTTTCAAAAATGTGTGAGTTTACCTTACATTTTAGCAACATGTTAAGATTTTAGCTAATTTGTTTTCTAGTGGGGTTTTTAGGTTAATTTAGAGTTAAGCTTCTATTTTAGCAACAGGCTAACTTTTTGACTAATTTAGTTTACTGAGGAATTTAGACTATTTCGGGGCTTAGCTAGTATTTCAGCAACGATCTAGTTTTTGGTTTTTTTTCTGGCTAGTTTGGCATCCACTTAGGTAAAAGATACAAATGTAAAAAAAAAAATCACAATTTGAGAGAAGCTAGTTTCTTTTTATATTTTTGCTTTTGATCGTGCCAAAAATTAGACATCATTTAAATGTATTTAAAAAAATAAATACATTTTAAAAAAGTAATGAATGCAAATCTGAATTTCCTAAAGGCTAAAGTAAGACTATTTGGCTCCTTCTGGGTTTGATCAGTAGAAAACAATCCCAAATTGCTCTTTTACTGTTAAAGGTTGCCGACCCCTTCCCTGGACGGATCTCTAGCCCGTCAGAAGCAATGTGCATCGTGTTAAAAGTTGTTTTTTCTGCGGCTGCATTCATCCTACCACATTTCAATGTTTCATCGTTGAACTACAAGAAAGTTCAAGCTCCAAGCTAGCTTTTAGAATGACGCCACCGCAGTGCCATGTGCTGCGTAACGAGACTCAGAAAAGCGTGTCAGAGTGTTTTTAAAAAGTTCTTTAACAAGTCAGCAGTTGGATTCATTATTTCCTTTGATACCACGACAATCAATGCTGGCTACGGTGGCCGTTTGAGTCCAGTCATTCCACTCCAAGCCTATTCAAGATGAAGGAATCTCCGAGCAAACCTGAGTTCAGTCCGAGTGGAAACAAACCAAGACCACCTCGAAAGAAGGACCTGAGAGCGGTTTCTGGACCCGGACCGGAGTCGTTTGGGTGTATTCAGACTGATAATTTGTTCTGGATTATTGAATCAAACTCTGGTTCTCTTTGAGCAGACCAAATGCGTCCAGTCTGAATAAACCCTTAAAAAAACAAATGTAATTTCCTTTTGTTAGTGTTAAACAGTTGTTGACTCTGAGGTGAAAAACTTTCATCTTTTCAAACGACAGTAACCTTGAATTTCAAACATCAGCTGTCCTTCAAAGTCCTGCTTTGCCTCCCAGAGCTCTGTGATGTAAGTCCATATAACTATTCTTCTCCGAGCCATGCATGTGTGAACAAGTGTGCACGGGGCGGAGGACACTGCTGCCCTGAAAGCCCTTTGGATTCTTGGTCTCCTGACCTGTCACCCCACCCTCAGAGCTCTCAGTGCGTCCCGCCACCTTAATAATTGATGTGAGGGAAAGGGACGTCTCGCCTGGGGAGCAACTCTCACCTGCACACTCGCCTCCCCCTCCAGCGGCTCATACACTCCTCACGACACGTTCACACACACGCAGCCGTATTGATTTTGTTAACTGAGCCAATGCTGTGGACACCCGGGCTGAGTGGCAGGTCGGAGGAGCAGAAGTAAACACATCCTCTCCCATCCACGGAGCCTCTCCGCTTCACGCCTCTGTCGGGATTGGCTGACGGAGCAGGTTTGACACTTTCACCTCCGTCCTGTTTCATATTCACGCCCACCTGAGAGCGCCCCGCTGCAACCACGGCGTGCTGCTGGTAGACGCTGAGAGGCCCCACCGCCTGACTTTAAAAGGTGTTCAAGGGGAATAAAGAGAATGGAGGAAGACTTTCACATCTGAAGTCAGAGCAGCTTCAGACGCCCTTGAACGTCTCCAACTCTCTTTCTTCTGATTTGATTTGGTAAACTGGTGTCAGAACTTCATGGAGGTCCCAAAGCTGCTTCCTCATTGGATAGTTTTCCTTCTTTGCATTGCAGAAAGCAATAAGAGATACTCCACACTCCTTGGTCTGAGTTGACTGTTGATTCCTTCCTCCTCAGGAAGAGCAGCGATGGCAGAGAGGTTGACCAACTTTGGACACTTTATTTTCTGTTCGAATCTTCATTTCTCTTCATGGTGCCTCTTTGGCATCATCGTATGAGCTTCTGGAGGACGCTTGTACTGTTTCTAATCAAGAAGAAACTTCCTGGATAAACAGAAGTGACTTTAAGTCAACATTTGCCCCGAGGTGTAAAGTCTGAGCTTTGACTGCTGATGGTTGTAGTGACCTAAACAAAGAGTCACATGACTTCTTCTCATTGTCGTCATTGAAAGCTAAGATGATTTTTTCCGCAGAGAAACACTCTACGATCCATCACCCACACATGGAGACGACACTGCGGTGTTACAAGTTTAAAAAGGTCATGCTACAACAAAAAGTCATTGTTTACATATAAATGTAAACTTCTGTGCTTCAGAGAACACCCACCTGAAGAAAAGTGCTTCTCAGTGCGACGCGGTTGAACCTCACAATGGAGGACTTGTATCCCTCCGTTTGGAGGGTGACATTTAAAAATACATTTCCTGGACACACTTACACTTAAACTGCCTCTTCAAATGGAAGGGAAGAATTCAGATTGGACCTTACACACACCTGTGACGTATGGGTGATGCTGTCTTAAGGTGTCCTCACGCCACACTCTAGTCCTGAAGGAACGAGGACTTGCTCTCTGCTGACTAGAGATGTCCACACAAACTACTCTTTGATTGTCTAATTTCTTCATTTCTACCAGTCAGTCTGAACACGAGATGGCTGCACTAACACCGCACTCCAGGGCTCTAGTGCAGTCACAAATCTTTATGACAAGTGTGCATCTTTGCATCATGCAAGTCGTCACTACGATCATAGACAAAATGTGCATGAACATACAGGTTCCCTTTGACATTTCATGAAGGACTTCTACATCCCCTGTAGAGGTTTGACCATTTCTTACCTACAGACGACCTGTATCCTGTAGGGGCAGTTGGGACCAGGACTAAAGACGCTGCTGAGCAACAAGAACTCAAAAAACTTCTGGGTTAGGGTTCTGTGACCCGACTAGACTCAACAAAAGAAGAACAGAGCAGCAGCCCAGCGAGGTGGTGAAAGAGTGCGTTACTGCCACAGGAAATAGTATAAACAATAGAAACATAGATTTTGTCAATTAAACAAAAATTCTGAAAAGAAATCTTCAGTTTCTCATCTGAAGTCCAGAAGAACTTCTTTAGAGACTGGTCCAAAAGCAGGAAAGTCTCAAGACCTCAACTGGATTCATGCAGTCCTGTAAAGAAGAAGGAAATGCAATTCCTCCACAGGACACCTAAGACTACATTTTGTAGATTTTTATCTTAAATAAAACAGATAACCCTTTAACTGCAGTGTTCTTCGAACCTCAAATGACTGTAACTCTCTTTACGCAATTGAGAACATTTCAACGCAGCAAATAGTCAAAGAGTTACGCTGGTTCAAAGAGCGTGTTTCTTCCAATCACCGTGAACATCTTTGGTGTTGAATCACCTTTAAGTTTCAAAAACGAGTAAAACATTTGACAAACTGGTTTCATCTGGGTCCATATAAAATACCACAAAATGAAAACTTCTTACAGAAAACTATTTCATTTCTAAAACAAAGGCAGACACTCAAAAGCCTCTGGATTCACCGGCAGACCTGCTTCTAGAATCCATGTGTCCAAACACACATGAACTGATGGATGGATGAACACGGTGGATATTTGCCACTTCCCTCCACCTCCTCTCGGCTCTCTCTGCCCCAGGTGTCCTGTCCTCTGGTCTTTGCTGTCTTTTGTCGGCTAAGTACCAGTGTACAATATTGATGAGGCCTGGAGGTCCGGCGGGCAGCAGGACACGCGGTCAGAGGGGCAGCTTACACAGGAACCGTGTTAGAGGTTTGTGTATTTAAAGGCGGTACATGGATGAGCTTCTGTGGATGAGCCGGGCTTTTGTTCAGGACTTCAGTTATTTCTGTGAAAATGAAACAAAGACGAGCTCAAAGAACAGGATGGTAAAAACTATGATGGTATGAAAGTGAGTCCAGACCTTCAACACAGACAGCAAAAAATATTTACTACATTTATATTGTTTGCAAAACAACAAAATAACATTTTCATAACAAAAATCCAGAAAATTAAAATTATTTATTTCCAATTTTCCTACAGAGCAATTTAGAATTTATGCTAAAAATAAAAACTTTTTACATTCTCCCTTTTTTGACAAATTTATTAAACTTTGAAAAAACTAAAAATATTTAATTTTATAGATGAACTGAATTAGTTGTTCCATTAAAATCACTGCTTTTGTCCAAATTCACTCACCATTTTGGCCGTAGACCGTTTTCCGGACTGTCCAAATCTACAACTCCAGTTTCAGTGCCATGGAAAAAACCCGAGTACATCAACGTTGACTAGAATATAGACCACAATGCATTGTGTTTGAACAGTTTTTCTTAAGAAAAAAATCTATTTACATTTAATTTTTTTAATGAATTTTTCAAGTTCTCCTCATCAGGATTTATAACTAGTCTTCATCAAATATTTGTACTTCTTAGGTTTTTACTTTGGAAATTGCTAGACGTAACACTCGCCGTTTAAAAAAATAGTGAACATGTTAAAACTACATTAAAATCTGGACTGGATAGTTCCCTGTTATTTAGTCTTTTAGGGGTTATGGTGAAGTGAAGGAATCCAGACATAAACTTTATGTTTGCAGCCAAATTTAAATCAAAACTTCCACCACGAGTATTTATCTTTACAGCTTTATGTCTGGAACAGTCGCCTTTTATTTTAGACACAGTACTATAAACGCGAGGCTGCCAACACACCAATTACATTCAATTAGTACCTCAGTGGACCATAGAATGACATTTAGATTGAATAAATGGCAGCATTTTCTGAATCTAAAATGTAAATTTTGTTTTTCACTCAGTGCTGAGAATATATATATATATATATTGTGTTTGATTAGTTAAATTCTGCAAGGTTTCATCAGTTTGTGTCTTTGTTCCGTCACACCAGGTTCAGCTTTGCTAATCAAGCAGCTGTTTGTGCTTCAGTAATTAGTCCTCAGAGTTCATAAATCCTGAAGTTTGAGCTGCAGCCTGTCATTGTACTGTTGTGTATTTGTTGTCTTTGTCACAGGTCGGTTGTTTTGTTAGTTGTTTTTTGGTCATTTATGAAACTCCTTTGATCAAAAATGCTTTTTTAAGCATATCCCAGATGCTGAATTTAGCAGTTTATGGGCTTTCATTGTTTGAAGAAGTTGTCAAGTTTGCGCTCATTGAAGGAGAATTCAGACATTTGTTTAAACTCAGAAGCTGGAATGATCAAAACTATACAGATAAAATACCAACATCTATAAAGCCCATCAAACACGCCATTAAAATCTGTGTTAAATTATATGTAAAATTCTGGCAGAAATGACCTTTTGACATGTAAATATCTTCGTTTCCTAATTTCAGGAATCTGTGTTCCCCCTTTCTACAGAGCTGTTGTACAATTAAGGCAGAAAAAGCATTATTACTGAATGAATCAAAATAGAAACGTGAGAAAAGTATAAACTGTTGTTAAAATGAATCCAGCTGGAGAACCTCTTCTGTCTACAGACAGACAGACGGGCTCTGACGGCTATGAAGAGGCTTCAGGATGGATGTTTTTCAGAGTTCAGCATCATTTTGGATAACTGGAGTCATACACCTGAACACACTTTTTAAATGGTTATGTCCTCAACTCCAAAACACAAGTTACTCCACAAGAATTCTTGAGGCAGAGACAAATCTTTAGTTTACAGGCGTTTATTTGCAGACACTCCTCCAATCTGATGACCTTTACATCAAACGGATGCAAAGATTTTTTTGTGATGAGATTTAGTTTTTTTTTTTTTTTTTTTTCTTTTTCGTATCCTTTAGAGCATCTTAAGAATCCTGGATAACTTTGATCTGGCTGTTTAATTTTTGAAGAAAAGTATTATATTTTTATCTTTTCTTAACCAATTAAACCATTACAAAAGACAAATCAATATCCTCCAATTAAAGGAAGAAGAAAATCCATCATTTAGACAAATGCAGTCGATCATGAAACATTTCTCAACAGCTTTAAACTCACCTGTTTTAACTCTGTGAAAGAACTTAATCCTTAAAAACAAAATTTACACTTTTTCCTAAATATTTGTCCTGACTTCCAATATACAGTTGATGCATCTATTGTTTTTTAATCTCACACTTAGTTTGCTTGCAGTTCTACTCAGAATAAAATCCCTCTTCTGCCACCAGGAAAACTGAAGTTTGTCTGAGAATCCCGGGGACTGTTCGCTGCCGCGACCTGCCGCAGGTGTTCAATTGTATTTCCAGTAAACTGGAAAGGATTGCAGTGATGAGTGACGACCGTCTCTCTGTGCAGCAGCTGGAAGTGAAGCAGACGCTAAAGGAAGCGTGAAATTGAAACTGTTTGTCCGACCTTGGAACTCGTGAAATCGCAGCCAGAACTCAGTATTCACATTCCTGGATGTTCAGATGCTCTGGGAAGAATCACGTTTCTGCAGTCAAATGAAAGGGTTAAAAATGTTTTTTTTTCTTTGAAAAGTATTAAAACTTGAAATGTCTGGGTGATTTTTTTTTTTTTTTTTTTTTTTTTTTTTTTTTTTTTTTTTTTGTTGCTGCTGTGACTTTTACTCCAGAGTGTCTTGTAGTCTCTTGTATCTTGTACTCTTATGAAGAGTGAAAGTCACAGAACTGGTTAAAAATGTGAACAAATGATCACAAATCTTTCAGTAAACAGACTTGGGACGGAATCCGACATGTTTCTTTGGTCGTGTCTAATTTCTTCCTCAACTCTATGGCTTCTCCCTATCCCTACATTTAGCCCTCCAAATGGAGAGAAACGAAAAAATAGTGTCTTCAAATTCATACGTCACTATTTGATGATGTCATCAATAGTCACCAGTCAGCTACATTAGCGTGGTGCTGCTAGCGCTCAGAAATGTCTAACAGCGGTTTTATCATTTCAAAAAAAGGTCACGCAAAAACAAGTCATTATTTACATTTAAACGTCAACTTCTGTGCTTTTTGTCTTTTTCTTTTTTTTTCATGGGAAAGCTTCTCAAAAACCAGGTTTTAGTCTGTGGTCACATCAGGGATGACCCTCCATTTGTGGACAACCAAGTCCCCAAAACTGTCCCAATCTTTTGGTGCTCCAGATAAACGGAGGGAGGTTGGTACATCTTCTCACATCTCGCATGTTTTGGTCCCGTGAAGGAATGGGACCAGCAGGTTGACTCTTTTCACCCCCACTCCTCATAAACTATTCAGAACATGACAGCAGACTGTAGAAAGTTCCTTTATTTAGAAACGCGCTCCTCCACTTCCCAAACAGAGAGCAGCTCCGTTCTCTCACCGCAAACTGCAAATATCCTGGTTGATCATTGAAAACATTTAGAGATGGTTTTATCTACAATTTGCTGAAGAATTTGAGCTCTGTTCTTTTGTTTCTTTAAATCATTTAAAATGACAGAAAGCAACAAAAATGATTACATTTATCATTAAACTGCTGCAAAGACTAAAGAAATATTTAAGTGCTTACATTTCCAAATCTTAAGGATTTTATCGCGTTGCAAAAATAAACTATTTGTTAGAAATTGGATTCTCCTGGAACAAGCGTGGCAGAAACTCCTGAAGAATTCCTGGATTTGATATAATCATCATTTATATGTTGAATTCTGGAGTCCAGAACACATGGATTTCTTTTTCGTTTTGTCTCATGACCTAATTTTTCTGATCACCACTCCTTTTTACATTTTTACTTTCTTTCTCAAACCGACAAACTGCATTAAATGTGATGTCTGGATATAATATTTTTACTGTATTTTTGTATAAGGTGCAATATATCATTTAGTACATTAAGTGAAACAGGAACATAAATGTTGATTTTTTTTTTTTTTTCTTCCCCTACTAAACCAAGAATGCCTAGAAGGGAAAGAGGCAGGCGATTGGTTAAAGGGGTTGATGGGAAGTTTTCTGCGGACTGTTATCCATATCTTTGAGAGAAACACAACTGATAAATCAAACTTTATTCAGTTATTGTAACTTGTCCCATCATTTTCTGAATCCCTTTCAGGGTCAAAGGGTTGCTGGAGCCTATCTCAGCTACTGTTGGGTGAAGGCGGGATACTCCCTGGACAATGTCACCAGTCTGTAGCAGGGCCACACACGCATTCAAATCTGAGAGAATTTAGAACAATCAAAGAAGCTATAAATGTTTTTGGACTGTGGGAGGAATCCGGAGCGCCGGGAGAAACCAGAGTTTTCCTG
The DNA here is from genome assembly GCF_002922805.2 of Oryzias melastigma. Classification (NCBI taxonomy): domain Eukaryota; kingdom Metazoa; phylum Chordata; class Actinopteri; order Beloniformes; family Adrianichthyidae; genus Oryzias; species Oryzias melastigma. Next base: position 27,555,897 of record NC_050525.1, read on the forward strand.
CTGTGAGGCCAAACTGTTCACCACAACACCACCATGCAGCCCTGGTTCAGGTTTAACACAAAATACAACACTCACTTTTTTAGTCCAGTATGTACAAAGTATATAAATCACTCTGCCAGGCTCCTACAGTACCCATGATGCTTCAACAATCAATCAAGTCGTACTAAAAGGGTAACCAAACAGGACAGCTGGAGACTGACTCCTCCCTCAGTCCAGATTTGAAAAAGGTGGAAAAAATGGGGTGGGGCTAGGAGTGGCGGACCGGGCCGTTGTAGCCAACACCCCCAGCGATGGTGGAAGGCTTTGGAGCTAACGCTGAGAGCGTTGAAGTTCACACCAAGAGCATTCACTCAAACTCCCCCGGCGTTGGCTCAAATGCTCTCGATGTTAGCTTCAACACTGTCTGCATTGCCTCCAACGCCTTCCGCGTTGGCGCTAACGCTCTCAGCGTGAACTTCAACTTCCTTGGCGTGAGCTCCAACACTCAGCATTGCAGTGTGAGCGTCAACTCTCTGTGTTGAGCGCTCAAAGATGGGCGGGGCTTTAAAGCTGGAGCTGCAGAGCATGATTACATGAAACTTCTGAAATGAGATGGGACTTCCACCTGCCGACCAATCACAAAATTCAATTAATATTCATTTTCAACCTGTAGGGGGCAGCAGACAGCTGGTTTTAGACCATGAATTCAACAAGTTTATTTTAAATTGTTGGTCCTCACCACATTTTTGACAGATAGCACTTTTAAAGCCTCATTTCTAAAGATCAACAGCCCAAAAAGTAGATTAGTGTTTGGTCACCCTTTAAGCACTTGGACAGACTTTTAGGAGCTTCGTATCACAGAAAATCGGCTCCAGGTTGGTAAACTCAACCAGAATTCATACAGAAGTCGCACCGGATTATAAGTAACTGTTATTCTTGAGAAATGATCACATTTTAGAGCACTTTATGGTCCACAAAATACGGTAACCCTTCATATTCTTTAGCATAAACGTGCAACAGTTAAGGACCAATCTAGAGACAATCCACATGTTTGTGAATCCCTCAGAAGATCGGCTAATTAAACCGACGCCATCAAACATTCAGAGCACCTATAGGCCTGAGCCCGGATCACTCCCGACGTTCCTCGTGGGTATTTGCTGGATTTTTACACTCCAAAACAAACCTTGTAAATTTAACATGGCCGCTATCGCTTTGTTTGCCCCCAACAGATCTAATCGTGCGCTTGGGGGGATTTTACGTATCAAATATTTACTGTCAGGTTCGAGCTAGCAGCGACATGCACGGCATGAATTTAACATGGCCGCTGTAGAGACAAAAGCAGGTCTGTTGAAGCACGCTTCCTGGAGTGTCGTCTCGGAGAGACACAAGTCCGGGATGGGAAACCGAAGCAGTGAGGATAAAAACGAGGACTGGGTCACAGAGCTGTCATTTGACCTCAGCCGCTTCGCTTTTAGCGGGAAGTCAGCCAGAGGTCGTGAGGGCGAGTTTTAATGTTGCATGTGCGCCGATGCAAATCCATGCGTGCATCCCGGCCAACGTGCACTCCCCTCGCCCATACGTGTGTGTGTGCGTTTGGGTCTTGAATTACGGCGGCTGTTTGTTGAGTGGTCCAGTGGAGCGCACAGTGACAGATGATGTGAATTATTGATTGCAGACTTTTCTATAGCTGGAGTGTGGCGGCCCTCGTCCTCCTTCCCCGTCTTCTTTCTCTTTGTCTCTTTCATTCTCCTCTCCATCGTAATCTTTCTCAAACTTCAAACTCGTTTTTCCTCCTTCGCCGTTTCCTTCCACATCTTTCTTCCTCCTTAAACCGGAGATCAGCTGAAGTAAAATGATAAAGTTGTTCTGGTTCGGTCCAAAGGTGCCAGAAGAAATCCAAAGAAAACGTGTTAAAGATTAAGATTTTTCTGGTCTGTAGCCGAACAAACTCTACCAATAACTGCAGAAGACGGAGTGAATTTATTACATAAGAATGAACCTGCAGAACTTCCTGACTAGTTTTATGGGTTTGATTTGATGAACATCAGAAGATTTTGTGTGAATCAGTTTGTCCTCACTTTGTGAACATTGATTCGTGCTGCTGCTTCCTCCCAAAACCCATCGATCATTTTGTGACTTTACCAATATTTGTAAATTGGGGGTCCCCAAACTACGGCCCGCGGGCCGGATCCGGCCCTCCTCCACTTTTGTAGCTAAAATTCCCCTTTTTCAATTTTTTAGGCTAGTTTGGTATTTAGCTGATTTTTCAGCTACATGCTAGCTGTTTTGGCTAATTTAGCCTTTTTTGTTGTTTTTTAGGCTCATTTGGAGTTTAGCAAATATCTTAGCAGTATGCTAGCTGTTTGGGCTAAATAAAACATTTTTCTAGTTTTTTTAAGCTAATTTAGCATTTAGCTAATATCTTAACTTTATTCAAGATGTTTTGGCTAATTTAGGCTTTTCTTCAGTTTTTTAGGCTGTTTTGGAGTTTAGCTAATATTTTAGCTTTATGCTAGATGCTTTGGCTAAATGAGACATCTTTCCATTTTTAGGCTAATTTAGCATTTAGCTAATATTTCAGCTACATGCTAGCTGTTTTGGGTAATTTTGAATTTTTTGAGTTTTTTTGGCTAATTTGACACCAACAAATATTTTAGCTAGCTATCGGCTTTAGTGTTTTTAGCAATCAACTGAAGCATCTTCAGCTATTAATCTATCACTAATACTATATATCTAGTTTTTAAAATGTTTTAGTATTTTTTTTTCTATAAAGGTTTCAGAAATGAATAGTTTGAAATGTGGCTGTGTAGCTTTCTGGAAACCATAAATCTTTACCTTTAGGCTGGCCGAGTCACACCAAAGACTGTAAAATTGGACCCAGTGTCTCTGCT
>NC_050525.1:27559076-27565102 GCF_002922805.2 Oryzias melastigma
AAGCAATTTACGCGATTTACAACAACTGCATTAATGCGATAATGCATTCACACTAGCATTATCGCAGGTAATGCGACTTTTCTAGTTTTTAAAATGTTTTAGTATTTTTTTCTATAAAGGTTTCAGAAATAAATAGTTTAAAATGTGGCTATGTGTAGCTTTCTGGAAACCATAAATCTTTACCTTTAGGCTGGCCGAGTCACACCAAAGACTGTAAAATTGGACCCAGTGTCTCTGCTGGACACTCGGCATTAAGGGGTTGAAATGGGGGAATGTGACGACTACTGAGACTTTAACTTTACTACCTGTTTTCTGCTGTACTCACTGTTTTCACCGTGTTGTAAACATGACATCATCGTGACAATCAACCCCGGTCTCCTCTGCGTGTTACAGTCAAATATGAACATTTAAGCCTAGTGAAGGTAAAAGTATTAATAAAGTTCTGTGCTTACCCTTTGTCTGAAGCCGAGTCACACAAAAAATGAAGTGTTGTGAATATAATTCTAAATCACGGTTGAATAAGAGTTTGTTTACTAGTACTTCCTATATACAGCTGCAGGAGAAAACATGTAAATCCTTTGGAATTAATTGGTTTTATGCATAAACTAATACAATCAAAGGATAAATGGGTGTGATTCAAGCAGGCAATGTTTTCTCCATTGTTGTGATATAGATTGAGATTAAAAAAAAAACACGTTTCCATTTCATACAGAAATTGAGGTTCTCCCAAAGAGGTCACATACTTTCTCTTCCAGCTGTTAACGGCTGATTATCGCTTGAATCTACGTGAGTTTGGAATCTCGGTTGGCAGCAGAGCCACAAGAATCTGAAATCTCTCCTGCTTCCCTCAAGAGGAACAACACATGAATCACACTGAACCAATCAGAAACACAGAGAACTAAATATCATAAATAATAAAGAATAGAGGAGAAAAAATGAGAATGGAGAAGAGAACATCAGAGCTGATAATAACGATGACAGAGACTCCAACATTTTTCATCTTAACATTACTCTAGACCCTCGAGAGCGACTGCAGAGGGAATCGACCGTCAGGGCCCGACACATCAGACATGGAAGAGCGTGAAAACATCAACTCAAAGAGCTATTTCTGACCAGAACTTCTGGACACCAGAAAAACTGACCATTTTCTTGCACTGTCCACTCAAAAACGAAGATACTGTTTCTTTCTTTTAAAGCAGCAGTTCTTCTCTGCACTGGAATGATGACATTAATGTCTGCCTCTTATGCTTTCAAACCTTTTTCTTAATTCTTTTGTCATTATTTTAATCATTTGTGTATTTGCAGACTTGGCGGTAAATGGAACTGATGTTTCAAACCTGCAGGAGGACCAGTGGTTGATTCAGGACACACTTGGGACACAAACCCTTCGGGAGGAGCTGCAGGACATGGACGGCCAGAGGGAGGACTGAGTTTCTGAGGTTAATGGATCCAGTTTGACTAACATTTTACTAAGATGGAGCCGGTGGAGAGGAAGGCGGGTGCATGTGAGTCATCTTAAGATGGCGTCGGTCACACAGGAAGCTGCAGTCCTGCTGCAGCTTCAGGGTGAATCACGCTCCCCTCACACTGAAACGCTGCAGATGCCCTGAGTGCCACAACGTGTTCGTTTCCCTACTTGCAAATGGGCTCCTCGCTCACACGCACGCGCACACGTGCACGGCTGGCTCGGCCCTGTCTAGACCATTAGAAGCTGCACACACTTCTGGTGTGTGGGTTCTGCGTGTATTTCCGGAGGTGGCGACACATCTGCTGACACTATGAACAAGAGGAGGACAGAAAAAAAATTACTGCAGAAATGTTACGTCTCATTAATATTTCACTGGCCTTTGTCTCGCCGCGGTCATCTCCGCAGACTCGGCTTCTTGTCCATTTTTTCTGGAATCTCCTTGATTCTCAACTGTATATTTTAAAATCCATTTTGCCATCAGTAACATCTGTGTTACTCAAAACGGGTGTTTCAGATAAAAAACATAAATACGAATTGTGGCTCAAAAGTTGCTCAAATCTAATAAAATAAAGTTTTCTATTGTTGGTGGCCTTTTTCATGAATTGGTAAATTATTATTTCTTGCTTTAATGGAATCAAAAGAGGAAAAAACAGTTTTTGTTTTTTTATAGAACCTTGACCAAGTTTACAACCCGGTTTCATCTTGGTTTCATTAATCGTGCCCAAGCACAAAATTAGGAATCACAGAGGAATTTTTTTTAAAGAGCACTTTGAAATATATTTATATAATGAAATGATATATATTGGAGAAAAGATGCAAAAACACCAGGACGTCTGTTGTGAGAACATGGTTCTTGTGCAGAGACAAAGTGGTTGACCGCTGATGGTAGAACCCCAGGTTTGGTTCCAGTCCAGAACCCAACTTCGGTCCTGGAGTTTTAGGTCGGTGGACTGTGACTGGTGAGACTTGAATAGCACACGGTCTTTGACATTACGTAAATATTGATGTGATCAACAGGAATCAGAAAAGCTCCTTTGGAGCGATAAACATCATGAACGTAAAGTGTTTTATATCAGCCCAACGTTCCTGTTCTCTGGATTAGAATCATTTGGAATTACATTCCAGTTGCTTCTGCATTAGCTGTGGTTACATGAGGAAAGTCTCTTTAATCAGATCAAAGATTGGGTTAGAATTGAACTGTGTACATAGTCCTGAAAAACTTTATCTGATTATGACAAGTGTTCACGTTCAATTGGAATAAATCAGTTTGACTTGTGCAGAAATGTCTAAAACACAGAAAACTGCAGAAGAAGAAGGAACGATTTCTGTTGTAAACAAACAAAGCTGCAGCTTTGAGCCAGATGATTGACTGAGTGTGCTTTTATTATTATTTTAAGTGCATGTTTGCACATCATTTTATAAATACGTGCGGCCAGTACTTTACGCACGGACCCAGAGGAACGGTTAGATTAGGGGCTCAAACTCAGTCGGACAGGGGGCCAAAATCCAAAACACACTTTAGGTCACGACCGAACAGGAGAAACATTTATTGAACTCTCTAAAACTACATTTTTAAAACGTTAAAACAGTAACTTTTTAACATAATTATGAACTAGATATATAGCATTACCTGCAATAATGCTAGTGTGAATGCTGGAAGCTGAATTTGGCAGCTGAAGATGCTGAAACCGATAGCTGAAAACTGTGAAGCCTCAAAGCCTCCTCTGGAGCGCCATCCCATCAATGCATGACGTAAGGACCCACAACCAGAAGGGAATTGTTTCACGCACCACGATCAGATCAACAATCGGCATGACCTCCGTCTTGATCAGAAGAAACTTTGATCTGAACGAGTCTGGTCGGATCAGAGTTTTCAAATTGGACTGTTTGCATTTTTCTTCTGATGAGGCGGTTTTACTGGTTACCTGTGTCATTGTGAATGCAGCTACTGGTTGAAGAGTCAACCTTTTAGCGCTACAGTCACAAACGCTTTATTTATTTATTTATTTAAATTGCGTCCATCAAGCGTGCAGGCTGGCTTTTTTTACACCAGGTCACCGGCTGACTGGTGGTACTTGATATGGATGGCCGTCCAATCAGAGCAACTGCTTTCCAGCGATCCGGCTGCCACTGCTCTGGTCTGTAGCCGCCTTAAGGCATCATCCCAAAAAACAACCCTGATCTTAATTTAAAGGAACAGAATAAAAAAATCCCTTTACCTGATTGGTCGAGTTCGGCTAAGAACTTTATTTGTTTTAAGTGTTTTATCTAAATCTTGCTAAAAGAACTTGATCATTTTCTTAAAACGTCACATGACGCATCAAATGGTTTAGTTATAAAACTCCAAAAGAAACAGTTTATTTCTGTTATTGCAAACGCTTCTCAAAGTAAACCTCTGTAGTGCTATCATGTATTTTTGTGATGCATTTTTCATCCTTTTTTCACTTCCCAAATCAAAAATTTATCTGCCCATCCATCCTTTCAGTCTGACTCGAGGCTACGGGGGGGGCTAAAGTCACAACCCCCCCTCCCATCAGGGCATGTGAGGCCCAGCCAAACTGCACCGTCCTTTCACCCGCTCCCACCGACGGGCAGCAGGAAAGGACCCCATCCGAGGTGCAGAACTGCTGCTTACTATTTCATGAGGGCACTCTAACGCCCCCCCCCCCGTTTGCTTTCCTCACCTTGTCCCTCCATCTCCTCTCGACGCCGTTTTCATGTCCATGTCCAGCTCCACTCTGCTGTGGGAGGCGACCCAAAGTGCATTCCAGCTTTTATTTCAGTTGACCTCATCTTTGCAGGATTCTCGGAGGAAGTCGGGCTTTTGGAAACTTCAGGATGTTTTTATACTATTTGTCATCATTGGTAAATAGAGAAATAAAATGTCTTCTTTTTTGTGACATCCGACTCTTGTCAACCATTTATGATGTGAAAATGTCAGGATGATTACGGTTGGTAAATTTGACCAAAACTCATCCGAATTTCTTCTGCTGAGCAAACAGAACTCTGAGGATGTGGTCAGAAAGTCAAATCGATATAATATCCTCAAAGTTCACTTTGAAGCATATCTAATGTAGCTTTTAGTTCATAAGTCCTGAATAGTACGTAAAAAAACATATATTTTTTAAATACATGTTTAATATACTGGAAATATCCCAAAATAGATCTACTCCATTTTTATAGATGTGTAGGAAAATGTTGATGACAGTGACAAATATGAGCAAATCTATTTAGATTTGTAGTATAATTCTAAGTATAATCCAAGTTTACTTAACATGAACTTTTAAAGTTTATCTCTAATAAGTATCTAAAAAGTAAACTAAAGTACTATCTTAATTTTAGTTTTAAAAATGTGTACTTAAAACAAACTTGAGTGTACTTATTTTTGTTACGGCAACAGCAAATTACAATAAATGTTCATTTGTCAAAGAAAAGTCAAGATACTAATTATTTTGTTACTTAGATCCATGATCATCGGATTATAATCAGAATATGATTTACATAAACTACCAGAAAATGAACGGCCACATTAGCTAGCCGTCCCTTCAGCATCTTGATGGACGTTAGTCTGAAAACTCCACAAAGTGAACGTGACTTTTCATTAGTATAGGCAAACAAATGTAAAGATGAAAAAGAACTCATTAGTAAAATGATATTAAAGTGGTTGGGCCCCCGCTGTGTCAGTGGGGCCCTCATGTAATATTTACACATGTTTAAACAAGTTGTTCTGGCACCACCAGTCAAGCTGAGCTGTTTGGCTTTATTCACATTATAATGTATATTTCACAAAATCAAACGTGTTCGTCCAGCTTATGTGATCCAAAATGGAGTCATGGCCGTGTTCCTCACGTCTCCTCACAAACACTGATGGACTCCAGCACACAGAGGAGCATGTTTATTGATTTTGCTATGAAAAATCAATCACTCGCACAATTAATTGTTCATTGAGGCCTAGCAGCTCCGATCATCGTCCAACTTCAGGCTGAGATCAATAAAAGACGGACGGACGTGGCGGAGGGGGAGGCGGCCTAAAAGGAATTACATTTTTGTTTTAAGTAGAAGAATTAAAGCTTTTCTCCTTCTAAGATGTATTTTATGTCTGGAACTGTTCAGCCTGCTGTTGGTCAGGTCATGAAACTAAGATAAATGTAGAGTTAAAGCGACTAAAAGTCATCTTTCTGATGAAAAACATTTTCTTAAATTGTTCAAATCCTAAACAAATTATTATCCGTAAATGTTGACATTCTGACACAACATAAAAGCATCAAATCAAATAGGAAAATGTTGAATATTATATGTAAGAATGAAAAATATGGAATAAAATTCAATTTATTGTGACAGCTTTGCTGCAAAAACAATCAGGTGAGCAAAAGTTTTCACAATAAATTCTTTATTTTAGTTTTTATGTATCAAACCAATAATGGTTGTAGGTTCTGATGTATTTCCACCCTCACAGGCTTGTTTTATGAGAGTTTTTCATAATGAATCACTGGCTCGTTGCATCACCAGCGCTGCGTTTTGCATCACTTGGCTGCACTGATCGATCTCTGCTGTTTTT
>NC_050525.1:27565217-27584123 GCF_002922805.2 Oryzias melastigma
ATGCAGTTTTTAGAAGAAAATTTACAGAAAAACAAGAAACTAAAAGGAATTTTGTTGCAATTGGACACAAAAAGTGAAGGTTCAAGCCTTAGTTAAGGCTCCATCATCATTATGCAGTAATATAGGAGTTTACAATCATTATTCAATGTTGTATATATTTATTATTTATATTAAGAGTCATTGTTTAGCCAAAAGCCCAACAAAACATTAAATTCAAACAACAAATCATGATTACTTTAGTTTCTACCTTTTTTTTACTTGTTACCTCTTAATTTACTCAATTTTATTTTATTTTTACAGATTACACGTACTCCTTTCTATTTTTAAGCTGTATTTTGCATATTTGCACACCTCTTTTTCTCTGTCTACCTCTCATTTTGCACACTTTTATTTCCTACGTTTCAGTTTTATTTTTTTTCTGAGCTGCTGGAATCTCGTTACAATGTACAATTTTAATGACAATCTCTGATTCTGGTTTTTGCTCATGTCTCCAGTTCAGATTCTGAAAGCTGCATCTCGTTGGTTGGTCTAGAACCTGGAGACATGAGAACCTTCACGGATGTCCAGAGCCACATTTCTATCAGTAACATTGATGATCTTATTTAGAAGAGCTTTTAGCTGACTGTTCACTTCTGTTTTACTTGATGACCTTTTATAGACGTCCTCACAAAGTTCCCTAAAACACCAAAAACTTAAATGTAATAAATACGTGTGTGTAAGAAAACAAACCTATGTTAGAATCTATTTCCATCTCATGTTGAGTCATAAATGTTTTTACTGATTTCCTTCCTTCAGACGGAGAAACTGAACTGAAAACCAGGTGTGCATCATGGTATGGGCCGGAAGTTTCTATCTGGTTAAAGCAGAAATCGGTTTGAATGCGTAAAGGTTCCATTTAGATCAGCGGTCTCAAACTCAAGATCCAAAACAGGAGAAACATTTTTAAAACTTTAAGCACATATTTTTATAACATAACTATAAATAATAAAAAGGCAGGAATATTATTCCACAAAAAATCAACTTAAACCTTAAATAACTTTCAATATTTTCCTCTCCATAAAAATATATTTTGTCAAAATTATACAAGTTAATCTAAACGTTAACAAAAAACACTCACATTTCTTTACCTTGATGTCATTTTATATGAAATATTACACTTACACATGTCATGAAAGATTTGGATCTCCCTAAAATATGTCCTGCTAAAATATGAACATGCTGCCAAACAATACAAACAAAACCTGGAAATAAAAATACATTTTTTTCCTTTTTAACAAAAACAATTCCAATCATGTTGTTTACTCTGTTTTATCCTTTGTAATTTTATCCGGTTATGTTTATTTCTGCTCCATGAGGGAGACGATGATGACATCCTTGTGATGTAGAAACAAGCTTTAGAAAAAAAAGCCAGAGATGATTATAAATCAGGTGGACTAACTACAAGGGGCCCATCAAACTCTTGAATCTGGCCCGTCAAATGTTCATATTTGACTGTAACACGCAGAGGAGACCGGGGTTGATTATCACGATGACGTCATGTTTACAACACAGTGAAAACAGTGAGTACAGCAGAAAACAGGTAGCAAAGTTAAAGTCTCAGTAGTCGTCACACCCCCCCATTTCAACCCCTTAATGCCGAGTGTCCAGCAGAGACACTGAGTCCCATTTTTAGTCTTTGGTGTGACTCGGCTGGGATTTGAACTCACAACCTTCCAGTGTCAGGGCAGACACTCTTCCACAAGACCACTGAGCTGGTGGGCTGACTAAAATTACCCGGTGGGCCGGATATGGCCCCTGGGCCATGACTTTGACTTTTATCAGTAAATGATAAAAGCTCCTTAAACGTGGTCATGGTTTTGATATTTAGTTAATTTCAATTTAAATTCTTACTTTTCTTCTAAACACTACAAGATGCCCAGAAGCTAACCCTCAGAATGAAGTCACCTTTTTGATAGTAACCTGTTTTAAGCTGCAGTTTTCTGATGAAAAAAGAAATACCTGGCACCTATTTTAGTATAAATCTGTTTTTTGTTTTATTGGATTGTATAAAGAATAAGCGAATAAAGCAAAAGTCGACTCTATGCAGCCTTCCATTGACAGGATTTGACCTTTAGGGTGAAAACAGACGTGTGGTACGTTGATGCTAGAAGTGAAATCTATCCAGTGATACCAGCGGCTGATGGCAAAGTCTAACATCAGCAAAAGAGGCACGGACAGCTCAAAGTAGCCCCAAACCAGCCTTCTCCACGCACGGAAAACCCAGAGAATCTCCAAAGACTCTCTGTGAAGCTTCAGTTCTGCCAGCAGCCGGCCTCACTGGGGAGGGATGGAGGGAAGAACGGCGGAATTATTGGAAGATGCCGGATTAGAGGAAAACATGTGCGAGTCATGACGGCGGGATGAGTGACACCACGGCTGTCAGCTCAGCAGACGAGTGGAGATCCTCCACAAAGACTCCTGGATGAAGACAGCAGATGAGGAGAACGGCGGTGAACCGACCTCCTAATCATCTTTTAACTTTTTTTGAAAACAAATATTGCTCCCCTCCTCATGAGTTACCCCCCCCATCTCTCTCCTTCCACCAGGCTTCCAGCTTCAGAGCCAAAGCTCCATCTGATCAATAATGGATGCTGCTGTCTCCTACACTGCTGGAAAAGGGCCAGTACATTAGGTAATGCAGGGGCTACATTTAACTGGATGGGCTTGTTAATGCGTCCCGCTGGGGAAACACCCGCATCAGCCCCCCCGCCCTCCACGGCTGCACCACACATATATGTGCACAGACTTTACCCATGCTCGGTCCTCTGCTGTCGTGCCAGTTCTCCTGCACAGGAAACATTCGGTGTTTTTTCACAAAAACAAACATGTTTCTTCACTTTTTCTATTAGAACAATGAAGTTATTCTCTGGGGTTGGTTGCTGTCCTCGGTGCTAAATGTGACAACATGTTGCAGTGTCCTTCACCACGAAGTTATCTTGTCTTCCTGGATCAGCTTCAGACACATGAGGAGAAAGCATCCCTAAAATCCTGATCCCGATCTGTCAGTCACAGCCTGAATGTCTGTTCCTTCATTAATCTTTGACATGATTGCATGACCATTTGCCGGTTATGTAAAGACACGTGCCAAACGGCTACGGTTACCAGGACACAAACTTAGGAGACTGCAGTGTTTCAAGTGTGAATAAAGTTCTTCCAATGTTGGAAGGACTCTCCAAGGCTGCTCAGAACCACATCTGGATCTGATGATGAAATCTTTAGTCGTAAGCCACAAATTCAATCCAATTTTTTAAATGAAATGTCTAATTGAGGCATCAAGAATGTGTAGCTCAAACAATACTGCATATTCCGATTAGTGCTAAGTACAGTTTACGATTCAGTTAATGGTAAGTTTAGACTGAATTTAGATGAAATTAGAAAAGTTGCATTACCTGCGATAATGCTATAGAGTGAATGTTTTTTGCTGAATGTGGTCCCTGAATATGCTGAATCTTTTTGCTGAACATGCTGAAGAAATGTACTGTATTTGCTGAAGGGATTTGTTTAAAAGGCTTATGTACATAGTTCTAAAGCTGCTAGATGACTTAGAGTTGAAGAAAGTGCACAAAGTATTTTAAGAGTTTCTTAAAAAACTGTAAAGAAATTTTGCTAAAATATGAACTTAACTCAAAATTAGCCCAAAAAACCTCAGTATATGCTAAATTAGCCAAAAAAGCTAACACGTAGCTGAAATATTAGCTTAACTAAGAAGTAGCCCAAAACCTCAATAGATGCAAAACTGGCTAAATAAACTAATATTTTGCTAAATACAAGCATAACTCAAAATTAGCCCAAATGTGTAAGGTGTAAGGACGAGGTACGACGACATCACCCATAGGTTCCATTAGCCTTACAAATACATTTACCACATGCACAATAATGGTAAGATATTCTCTGGGTGGAGTTCTCCTGCATCAGGTAGAGGAGTTTAAATATCTTGGGGTCTTGTTCCCGAGTGAGGAGAGATTGGAGCGTGAGATAGGACAAGAGTCCACCGTCGTGCAGTTGCAGCACCAGTCCGTTGTGGTGAACGGACCGGTGCAATTTACCGGTGAATCTTCGTTCCAGTACTCACCTGTGGTCATGACCCAAAGAGCGAGAGCCCGACTACAAGCGGCTGGAGGGTGGTGGGTGCTCCCATAGGGTAAGAAGCTCGGTCACCCGGAGAGAGCTTGGAGTAGAGCCGCTTCTCCTCCGCATCGAGAGCAGCCAGTCTAGGTGGTTCGGGCATCTGATCCGGATGCCTCCTGGACGCCTCCCTGGAGAGGTGTTCCACTGGGTGGAGACCCCGGGGAAGACTCGGGACACACCGGACAGACTACGTCTCTCGCTGGCCTGGGAACGTCTCGGGGTCCCCCCAGAGAAGCTGGAGGAAGTGACCAGGGAGAGGGAAGTCTGGGAATAATTGCTTAGAATGCTGCTCCCCCTCGACCCGGTCCGGATGGATGAATGGATGGATGGACTATGACGTCCTTTGAGGTGGCTGCACAAGCCTCAAAGGAACTGTAAGACACACCTTCAAGATGCAGACAATTCTCGACGACCCAAAAACCTGCAGTACCTGTACAGGTCAACCTCCTGCATGGGTGTATGTGACTACAGCTTAACCTGATCTATCTTCATCATCAACATTATATCTGAAAGGACATTATGGCAGAAACTGAGGATAAAAGTCTTGAAAAGATCAGAGAAAAACTTGAACTACCAACAGCACCAATAACATCCTGTTCTTATACATGTTCTGTTCTCCATTGGAGGGGTTCACAGTATCGTACACAGAAAACCTACAACCTGCAAACCTCACCTTTTCTTACTACCGACAGTTTTAGTTCTCTGCAACCTCTTCCAGTTTCCTTTATTTTCTTACTAACTGAACTGGTGACTCCAAAGAAAACGTCAACATCCCAAAGGTCACTGACGGGATTACAGGGTCAATGAATCTTTTAATGCTTTATTTTTTCTTCTTAGTCAAATGATTAACACTTGATCTCCCCTAACTGACTTCTCTCTGCCTGAGGGCTTTTCTTCTGCCCTATAAAGGATTTCCTCCATTGTTGTCTCCAGATGTCACGAGCATCGTCATACGTGTTCACTTTTATCACTTCCTTGACTGTTTTCATTCATGCTTTGTTGCACCAAAAACTCCAGGGGATTTATGTTAATGCATAAAAGAGATACAGCCTGAAAACATATGTAGAGGTGATGTAATATGCATGCAGTTGTTGGGATGCATCATGTCTGTGAGTGTTCTGCAAATGTGTTTTTTTTAGGCTGACTATATTTTCCCATCAAGGATGTATGTTGAAACACAGAAGCAGCAAAACACATTTTAATTGGGGAACTAAGATGGAGCGCTAATTGGAGAGTAACATATGTTATAATATGATTCAATTTGGCGAAATGTTCGTTTAAAATGTGTATTTTGAAGCTTTTTAACAAGAGCTTCCAAAAACAATTATTTTAACAGATGATTAATCATCAATGGTTTTTTCTGATTAGTCGACTAATCGGTTCAAGTGCAAAGTGAATGTAAAGCACAGATCTTAACCATCATTAGCTTTAAACTAACTAAAAAATAGGCATTTGGGATTACCTGCGATAATGCTACTGTGGACGCTGTAAGCTGAATGTGGCTACTGAAAGTGAAACGGCTGAAAATGCTGAAGCCGAAAGCTTGCTAAAATATTAGCTAAACTCCAAATTAGCACCTTAAAAACGGCAAAAATGTTTAAATATGCCAAAACAGCCACCAATTGTTAAAATATTAGCTAAACTCCATATTAGCATGAATGAATGGAAAAATGTCTAATTTAGCCAAAAACAGCTAGCATTATGCTAACATATTAGCTAAAGTCCAAATTAGCCACAAAAAACCCTGGAAAAATGTCTAATTTTCCAATATTTTAGAATATTGCTAAAATGTAGCTAAACTTTAAAATTAGCCTAAAAAACTGGAAGAAATGTCTAAATCCGCTAAAAACAGCTAGCATGTTTCTAAAATAGAAGCTTTACTCCAAATAACCTTAAACGTGATAGTTGCTGAACATTTTAAAGTTTGAATGGTGTTGAAAGGTTCACAAGTGAATAAAGTTTTTGAGGGATTTCTCATTCATTTCCAACGGG
Source organism: Oryzias melastigma (assembly GCF_002922805.2). Lineage (NCBI taxonomy): Eukaryota > Metazoa > Chordata > Actinopteri > Beloniformes > Adrianichthyidae > Oryzias > Oryzias melastigma. Next base: position 27,571,377 of record NC_050525.1, read on the forward strand.
GCATATTTTTGTCAATATTTCAAAAACTATAGTTTATGAATACCCAAAGTCGATTAGTCGACCATTAAAATAGCCGACTAATCAGCTGTTTTAATAGTTGATTAGTAGCTGATTAGTCGACTAATTGTGGCAGTCCTACAAGTCCTTAATTTGTATTTTTCTTGTCATAGAGATTCGGCTAATTGTAACCACATGATAAATGTATTTTTGTAGATTTTAGATTATTCTTGTGGGTTTCTCGCCACAAAAACCCGCATTTCTTTACCTTTAGGATGATGAGGTCTCTCCACATTCAAATGTCCCTGATTAGACCTGAGGTCTCGGAGCTGCTCCACATTATCTCCTCTCTTCTCGGCTGTTGGAGGGGGCCCCAGCGGCCCCTCTAACCCCTGTTTGGCCCCAGATGAAAACTGTGATTGGTCCTCAGTGGGAATTTTAAAGGGCTTTCAATTACTCATCCCAGGGAGCTGCTGTTCATCCCTCCTCTGCATGCCGGCCTCGGCTGAGGTCCTGAACCTGAGCTCCAATCAGCGCTCTTTAAAGTGACGACTGGCTTCGGGATGCAAATGAGAGGAGCAGGATGAGAGGAGGAAGGTGATCCTGTGTGGAGAAACCTTCAGGTGTGCAGAATGATTTGCTTTTAAAATGATTTCATCCACCACGTTCCACCCGAAGCGCTGTGCATAAGGTCAAACCAACAAATAATACAATGTTAAAACATACAAAGGATGAAAACAATTAAACAAGAATTAAAAACATGCAGCTTTATGGTATCATCAGCAGGGGATATTTTTTAACCCAGATTCAGATTATTGTTCTTTAAATTTTATTCAGTGTTGAATCTCTTGGATTTGGATAAACAATAATCAGATTTAAATAAGCCATCAGAACTGTGTAACTACGACTGTAATGAACTATGGGTAATTGTAAATCTTTATTACAGTATTTTCCAGACTATAAGGAGCCAAAAAATGCATAATGAAGAAGAAAAAACAAACGTATAAAGTTGCTCACTTTAAAGTGAATGTATCTTGTTTAAAATGCGCGGAAGACACAGATGATGTTGAGGTTGTTTATTGTAAAGAGCTCCACAAAAGCATCTATAATCACATCTCTGCTGGTTTCCTTTTTCTTACGGCGATGGTTACCTTCTACTCAGCAGGAGCTGCATCTGAATGACTGTTTTCAGCTGCTCTTTTCTCTGTTTGTAACCCAGTTTGATGACTTGCTGTCCTGCATCAGTCCAAGGAGTGAAAAACACAAACACTAATAATAATAATGTCTGGAAGTAAATAAGAAAAACATCAGAACATTCATGAGGAGAAGGATTCGATTCTCAGCCATGTTTGTTTTGGACGGCACTTCTTCTTCCTCTATTTGTCTGACAGCAGCAAATACTGATACACAAACCTACAGTGTAGTCTAGTGATTGTTGGTGGGACAATAACGAATATATGAGCATACTCATGTTTAAAAAAAATCTGCTGGAATGACGTTGATCGCAGTAACAATTAAAAAGTTACAGTAAATCAAAGAACATAAACACTGGAGGTAAAAGGGTTAAAAACGATGATATAAAAGAGCTTAAAACATGGAGACACATCGAAGGGATAAAAAGCTGATCATTTTGACCAGATCAAACGTGTATGGAAGCGTTTGTGACTCATTATTCAAAATAAGAGTCAATACTGGAAATGCTTTTTCATTTTCATAATGTAACTACATTACTTGTCTTTTAAATAAAAGGAAGTCAATTCCGAACAGCTTTTTCTTCATAACTACCGCTCACTCTGTGACATAATTGAAGTTCTAAAGCCAATGAAGACTGCTTTTGTCGTTTTCACATCTCGCTGTACAAAACGTGTCATAAATCAGTTTGAGTTTGCAGTTCTAAGCGGCGCACGACGATGACGTCCGTGCTCGCTCCTCCTCTGCTTGTGCTGTCGGCAAACGGCATGCCGTTCTCGTTGACTTATATAGAGAAAGGGAAAAATGGGAAAAAGGAAGGAAAAGGGGGAAAATTACTGGAAAACTTTCTGATAGTGAAATCTTAAATGCAATTTCTTTATCATTTCAATTAAGTTACGGAACGAGCTGAGCTGAAAAAGAAAAAGCCATTCGGAGGATTACTTTTATTTAAGAGACAAGTAATGCAGGTACATTGTGAAAATGAAAAAGCATTTACAGGATTGACTTTTATTTTGAACTATGAGTCACAAACACTTCCATGTAAAACTGGAAGAGAATTAGAGTCGAGTTCCTTTTACGGAGAGAGCAGATTGAGCACAAGAGGTTTTGCAGAATAGGACCAGTTAGACGGCTCTGGTGGATCTACTGCAACTCTCCATCTCATTAATGAAACTGGGATCAATACCCAGAAAAATGTGTATATCTTTGTTAAAAATAAGCTGAAAAAATAGAATTTTCTCTGCTGATTTTTGTTAGTTTCTCTAAAACATAAAAACTGTTAATGTTGGTGATTAAGAATAAATCATGACAGAAAGACAACAATGTGGACCTAATGAGGAGGGGGGCACAGGGTTAGGAGCGAACCACAGGATTAACCCCCCCTCGTCTCTTTAGCTGCTGCTTTAATGACTCCTGATGGGACAGGGAAGCAGGACGAGTGGGAGAGGTGAGGGCTGAGGAAGGGCGGCAGGTGTGACTGTCATAAACAATATCGGAGTCCCGACTCCTCTTCTGGTATTTACATAAAAGCTCAACCAAAGCAGCGCTTTTCTTGTTTTCCGCTCCACTCTTTTCGGCTTTCTTTTATCCTCCTGCCTCCGACCTCCCTCCATCCTCCCCTCCTCCCCCCTCTCCACACTTGTCGTCCCGATTATGCAGATGAGGGTTTGCGGCGGGGCCCTAAAAAGCAGATTAGGAGCAGGGAGCCTGTGATTGTGACATGGTTATTCCACAGAGGCCCGCTCGTGTCTGTGAGAGCGTTCCTCTCAGGCTGTCCACCTCCAGCCTTTGCATTTCCTGTCATTAGCATCATGATATGATGGTCTGTGAGCAGAATGTGTCCCGGGACAGGTCTTAATGTGAAAGGTTTGAGTGCTCGTTATGCTCTGAAACACAACGTTCAGTAAACACACCAGCCGCCGTCTTCGCACCACAGTGTCAAGCCAAAGCTGGACCTCAAATATACTAACACATTAATACATTCTTGTTCGGCGGTTGACTCCTCCCCCAAACACACCCAGTCAAGTTCAAGTCAATCTAATCGATACGTTTCCAGCTTCACATGATTATTTATTCACTTACCTCAAGTAAAAAAACAGACGAAAGAAGACTAATTCAATTTGAATAACTAATGAACAAACGTTTTTGGCTAAACGTTTTTTTTAGTCTTGACAAACTAGACATTACAAAGCAAGGCATTATATATTTATACAGGTGAAGACGACATGAATTCATGAATTTAAGCATTAGTAAAAGAAAAAAAAAACAATTATAAATTTGACTGTTTTTTAACTGTTGACTTATTGTTTGTTTTTATGCTTTTTATTTATCTTATTTACTGTGAAGCGACCCGACTTTGTTTATTTATTTGGAACCACAGTAGCTTCTACTAAGTGGTCGCTAGTCTTCTTGGGTCCATAAGCATAAAATCCACAAAATTCACATAAACTTTAAAAGGATTTCAAAAAATGTACAAACCAATGAATCATCTTTACATTAAAAGCTAAACATGTTAAAATAAAGTCAAAGCTAATTCATTTTTGTATCCATCAGACCTATAATACATTTTTTTTATTCTTTAATAGGAAAAACATCTACTATAACATTGAGTTGTAAACTCAAACATGATTAAAAACAAAAAGAACAAATGAAAAGGGGACACAGGAAGAAAATGTTTTTTGTTTGCCCCTTTTAACAAATAAATCAATCAGTGAAATGAAAACACATTCTGCTGATTTGGTAAACAACAAGAGAAGATTGTTAAAGAAGAACCAACATTTTACAATTACAACATCAACCAGAGAGAAATGAAGACCATTTCATTCTAAAAACATACATTCATTAAAACATACAAACCGCTATTATAGGTGGTCCATGAATGTTAGTTTTAAAATCTTTTTGAAATATTTGTCATTAAGTCCTCCCAGAAAGTTGGTTCCTTGCAACCGAAGATCTAAACAGAACCGTCCTTCTCATACAGTTGGACCTGGAAAATGGAACCATCAGATGACCAGAACTAACCTGAGGAGTTTGAGATTCATCACAAAGCCCAATGTACAGTAGTTTTGTTACCAAACATTCAGTGGATTTTTTAAAGATGCATTGAAGACTAACTTGTCTTTTACCTTCAGCCAACCTACAGTAATGTTCATTTCATGCACATTGGTCCAATAAGAGCAGCCAAGTGTCACACCGGCTGCTCGATTTTGGGCAAGTTATAATTTTTTTAAATGTCCCTGTGCAGCACTGGACCAAATGACCGGGCGATGCTCCAGATGGGACAGGACCAGAGACTGTAAACTCTCCTCATCACTGAAGGTGGACAGTACTGTGCACACCTCCGAGCCAAGGCAAGACCTCTGCTACTATATGATTCATCTGATCCATGAGACCTGATGATCCAACTTGATGCTCAAGAGTTTAGTTTTAGCCACTTGTTCAACCCAACTCTTGTCAATACTCAGTCAGGTAACAGGATCCATTCAACACATATTTTGTACTGAAAACAGGGAATTTTGTATTAGGAACCAATTGATTCAACTTAACCCAATTGGTGATTGAATGAAGATGATTCTGTGAACTTGTACTGAGATCTTGAACAGTAGCAGATGCACTAAATAAAGTTGTATCGTCTGCATACAACACCACTTGTGCATGTCTCACCTCCTGGGACAGATCACTGACAAACACTGAAAATAAACGTGGACCCACAGATGCCTTGTGGAATACCACATGGTGCACATTTTGTTTCAGACAAGCTACCATTGAGAAAGACAGATGGCGAGAAATAGGAAAATTAGGTGATTAAAAATAAAGTGTGCATGCGTCAGCTGCAGCTCCACTCAGTGTGTATGGGGGGGGGGTACGAGCTCCCACTGCCTCACCTGCCCGTTTACCATGTATTTGATCAGGAAACTCTTAAGAAACAATAAAAACTAAAACAGATGAAAGTAGTCATAGTCTGAAAAATAGTTTATTTTCATTATTAACGATGAGAAAGTGTATTTACCTTAATAAACTTCGTATTTTTAGAGCTATATTTAGCCTCCCTACTACACATCACTGGCAGACGTCTAGATCCATGAACGTCTTTGTTTTCCTGTGTCTGAGCTGGAATCTGGATCTTAGCTCTAGTGTTTCTCACCGTTGATGTTGACCGGTAATGTAAGGTTGTCGGGGGGGGGGGCTGCTAAGGCAGGGTTGGCTTTGGAGAATTTAGTCCTTTGCAGGGACACAGAAAACCAAAAGCACACACTCAAACTCACATCGAAGAACAGTTTAGAGACACAAATGAACCTGTGACGCATGTTTTAGACTTTAAGGGGAAACCGGAGTTCCTGCAGAAAATCTCCACATGCACGTGGAGGACACACAACCAGCCGGGGTTTGAACCCGCCCCTCACGGTGAGGGAAGAGCGCTGACCACAGTGTAGCCCAGTTGTAGATACACCAAACGCTGCCAGTAATATTCCCACTTTAAAAGCCTCCTTTGTGTTTCAGTGTTTCAGTACGGTCCTCTTTAACATCCAGCGCGACCCTTTATTTACATCTGCTCGTTGGGATCGAAGGCCTCCGTGTTTCCTCTCTCTCCTCTCTCCACCAGCTGCAGACCTGCCCTACTTCCACCCGTCTCCTTCTTTGCATTTGACAGCCTGTTAAAGGAAATGAATATTTCAGCTGGCAAAGAAACCAAGGCTTGGATTTCATGTGTTTATTTCTCCTGGTGAGATGATGAGCCCAGGGCGTGTCGCTCCATTACCAATGCACCTTGATTCTGGAGCTTCAGCATCCACGTTCATCTGCAGCCAATCGCTGAACACGAGCGATCACAGACAGGATTACAGAGGAAGTCACGGGCAATGATACCACTGAACAAAGCTTTAATTTTTCAAAAAGAATCCCTCCATTAAATTTGCAAGTGCACAAGCAGTTTGGCAGACAATGTTTAAATATTGTAAATGCTTTAATCCAAACGCCGACGGTTTCTCTTTCTGCCTATGATCTTGAAGAGAGACGAGTGCAGGAAGGAGCCGGTTTCATTCCCAGAATAAAGACGTTTGTTATCCACTTTTGTTTGCTTGAAGTCCAGCACTTGTGTGATGAAGACGTTAGTGAATTCTCTTTGTTACTCCTCTAATAATACATCATATCGATGATCTTCTGATCATAAATAAATCAAATGGAACATATATACCAATGTCAAAACTTCTTCATTAATTCCTCGTCTTTTCCTTTCCAGCTAAAAATAAAATGTTTGAGGCCGTGTCTCCTGATTTAATTATGAACAGGAGAAAGACAATGTCCAAAAGAAAGCTTCACATGACCAAACATTTTAATAGAATAACGTGGATGTTAGATGGAGAAACTCTGGAGTCAAGAAGAACTCTTCCTCCCGTGTCGTCCTGATTCTTCCTGTCTGCAGGAACATTACTAAACACTGAGTGGTCCAACCGGAGCTCTGCTGTAGATACGATACTCGAAGTAGAACATGAAGGGTTTCCTCAGATTTATCATTTGTGTGTATTTTGTGTACTCAAATCGGCATTTTGTGGTCATAATTTAGTATTTTGTGTGCAAAAAATATGACTTTGTGTGCATACATTTAGATTTTGTGGAATCAAATGAGTAGAAGGAATTAAAGATGTAAAAATACTAACTAGATACCAATTTGTATCCACAAATGAGTATTTTGGGGACATGTCTGTTTCTTGTTTAGCTTGTTGCTTGAAACAGAGTAAATGTGTTAATATGTGTTGATTAAGTAAGTGATAATCCCAGACGAAGTGGGGATTATGAGAAACTAACGTGGAATCAACGTCCGCTTATATCTGGGGCCTGCGACCCACGTCTCCGGAGCCCCTTTGACCCCTGCATGGTGGCTCTCTGGTTAAAGAAAAATACATTTTTAATTTGAACAAAGACAAGGTTTGTTAAGCAGAAAAAAAAGAAAAAAGGTCATAGAAGTCCAACTTATTTTCAAGTCCTTCACAAACAGTTGAAGGACAGCATGTATCGTTCCACCAGGATCCAGACTACATTACCCATAATGCTCCAAACATCTTTTGTTTGGCTTTATAGTTCTCCAAAACTGAAACATTTTAACAGATGTCTGAGTGCGGTGTACCTATGAAAATCAATCCGAGGTCAGAACACACAACTAGAGTTTTTTATGGGGATAAAAAACTCCTCAAATTTGGATGTTTTTACTATTTTATTACTTACATTTAAATGTAAACTTCTGTTCTTCAGAGAAAACCCATATTGTCCCTTACTTCTATCACGAGGTCAGTTTATTTGTTTAATGAAGCCCGACAGGACATAGCAGGAGCGACTCTGAAACACTTCTGTCTCTCTTCTCCTCTGAATTCGATTTTAAAAACACCAGAAGACGTTTTGGTTTCAGAAGAATATCAGTTACAGAGGTTAGAATATGTTGGCTATATTTTACGATGTTTTTCCACGTTCAGTGGCGTTAATCAACAGATTACTTCCATTCTCAGTCAAAACTCTTCTCCGTATCCATGAATTAGCTCATGTTCAATCTTCAAAATTTAGAATAAAACATCCTTCTTTCTTCTGCAGCTGAGAAACTTTTAGGACTAAAACAAAAAACCTGGAGGGAATCTTAACGTAGAACAATTCCATCAAAAATAACATTTAGTAAAAACAATGAATTTTTACAGTAAAATTATTTTTATTCTTATTTTACATTTCTGAGGAGGAACTTATATTAAAAATATAAAAATCTTACAGTTTAAAAACTCATAGTTCAAAAATTAAAGCTGTCTTTTAGTTTTTATATTTTTAAATTAAGTCAGATTTTTCTTCTTCTAATTTGTTTTTTTCTAATAAAAATCCACTATGAACACATTAAAGTAATAAATAAAAACATCCTAAAAATACATCTTTGTAGTCGAATGTTGATTAAAAAAATACTCAAACAAAATCAGATAAAGTCAGAGAATAATTTCAAACTCCGAATGACCGATTGTGTTCAGACAAACTCCTGATTCTCTCACACAAACCGTGAACTTCAAAAACTTTTGTTTTTATCTCAACAAAAGCCGATGGAGGATTCTGAGCACGACTCCTCATCCTTCCCTCCTCAGACCCCACACAGACCCCAGCCCCCCCTCCACACGGACGTGTTGTCTTCAAACTCCTCTCTGACGGTTTGGCCTCAGGTTGAAAGTTCATCCCCACTTCCTGACAGCTCCGACCAATCAAAGCCGGCCAGCAGATGAAGGATTGTCCTCCTCAGTCATCAGACACCTTAACCCCACCTGTCATGTATTCACATAATCATCCGGCTCTTTTGTAAAGTTTCAAATATTCACATATTTTTAGTGCAAATTATAGCAACTGTTGTTCCAAATAATAATTTAGGAGGTAAACAATGTAAAGTGGTAAACAGTTTGAACAGTAATTTGGTTTGTTTTCAGCACTTTTCCTGCTAAAAAGCATCTCAAAGTGCTTTTCAAAATAAAATACACAGTGAAAAATAGTTAAAATACCAATCATTATGAAAAAACCAAAACTACACACATCCCACAGGTACAATCAGATTAAGTTAAATGAACTATTAGTGAAATGTATGAAACGTATATGTTTATAAAACATGTTCTCTTTTCTTTACACTTTTGCCCGAATGAATCGTATGAATCCCGTAAACCTCGGTGTCTTTCCTCTCTAACGGACGGGTACGGGCGTCTGCCAGTGAAACGGTCAGACCTGAACAGGTGACCCACACTGACGTTATCCATGCATATTTCTTTCTACAGGTACGCTGTGAGCGCCAGGTGATAATGAACACTTATACAACATGTAAGTAAGAGGGAAGTCGTGAGATGTAAGATTCTTTTATTTAAACCCCTAAATCACATGGACCACACAAGGATCTGGGAAATTATTATTATTATTTATTGTATTTATTTTTTAAAGAAATCAGAAACAGAGTGTAGGACATCTACAGGTGTCCTATGGACTGGTGACGAGCACTTGGATTGTTTCTCAGGAGCCGATTCTTTCGACTCGACTCGACAAGAATCGTCTCTTCTGACCCTCAAGTCTCGACTCTTTACAAAGGATTTTTTGCGTACCTTTATTTTACCACAACTTTGCATAAATAATGGTTTGTATGTTAAAAAGTGTTTTGATATGCAGAGTATTCACATGAGTCAAAGTCAAGGCCCGGGGGCCGGATCCGGCCCTCCGGGTGATTCTATCCGGCCCTCCAGATCATTTTATTTTATTGTTATTAATGACCCGATGTTACCTTGCACTCAATTCTAACTTGTATAATTTTAACAAAATATATTTTTATGGAAGGTAAAATATTGAAAGTTATTTAAGGTTTAAGTTGATTTAATCTCGAATAATATTCCTGCCTTTTATTATTCATAATTATGTTAAATAGTTACCGTTTTAAAACTTTACATTCTGCTAGCTTTCGTGACAGCCTCAGAGATCAGACTATCACTGTAAATGTGGATCAGTCTCATACTTTCTCATTAGACTGAATCTGGGATTTCTAATACTGAGCTCGACTTCTGCTCCTTAGTGTTTATCAAACGTTTGTGTTTTTAAAGAAGCTGTTTTATAATGTGCTCCTCTGCAGTGTTTGTGTTTCTTTTGTAAAAATAAGGACATTTAGCATTGAAGCTTTGTTTGCTATTATTTTTAGAATTATTATTTTTGCTGCGTTTCTGCTGTTTTCTTGGCACAGAGCTGTTCATCTTTATAGACTCTACCAGCATATGATGCTGCTCCTGAGTTTTGTTTCTGTTCTGTGTAAACCTGAATGTTTTTTTGTTAAACTTTGGGGTTCAGAGCGTTTTATATGTGAAGTGTGAAGTAAACGGTGAAGCCGGTTTGACCCCCAGAGCACAGCTCAGACCACCACTCTGACCTTTAAATTAACTCTGTTAACCTCAGCTCCCCTCACCTCCATCAGTTCTGCTCCTTCCATGTTTGGAGATTTTTTTTTTGAGAAAGCTGCTTCATTATTAATAATAAGCAGCCATGTTGAACTAACGTCTGTCTGCTTGTTCTCTCTTAATTAAGTGGTGTCCAAAGTGGACGTGAAGGAGGCGGATGGGAGGAGAATCTTAAACGTGGAGACAGGAGGAGACCGTCCCGAGGAGGTCGTCCTCCAGCTAATCTGCTGACATGAGGGCGTCGTCGGGGGCGGCCGCCCAAGAAGATGGTTTCTTGAAGGAGCAGAGCAGAGTGAAGGGAACAAAAGTAACCGTGAACCTCAAATCCTGTACCCAATTAGTCCATATCAATAATTAAAAGCTTTGTCTGCACAGTGCAAAAGCTGCAGATTGAGTTTCCTTCCAGCACACTTGATTGTTATGACAAGCAGAGTCTACATAATGACATTAGCCATTAATAATTCACCGGTGGAGCTGCATCTCTGCAGGTGACAGGAGGCCGGAGCTGCGGCCGCCATCAGCACGCCACTTCCCCAATTATGAGAGGTCAGGAATCAGGGATGGAAATGAAAACGCTGCTGCGGAGGGCGTGTTCCTGCATGAGCTGAATTTAAAAAAGAATCTACCTGTGAGGTAGCCCTCATTAAACATAAGACTCCAGTCTTTGTAATGAGGACGGATGTCTTCGTTAAAATTGATTTTAATCTTATTAACACAACAGGTTTCACTCTTCTGGGGTTTGTTAACAAACTCTGTTTGACTTTTCCTTTTCCAACACAGTGGAGACGTCTTTAAAGTTTCTTTATCCAAACCTTCTAAAGTGATTGGGTTTCTGGGAAATCTGCTCAAATGTAGGATATGAAAAGTATAAGAAACTGAAACTTTATTTTAGATATGTAGAAACGTATCTTTTTTTAAGCTTCTGAAAGGGCAAACGTGGTTTTTATTGTTCTGAGCGCTTCAGTGCGTCATCACAGGTTGATAAGGAGAAACATCTTAGAGTGATGTGTCCCTCAGGTGAAACTATTGGTCTTTTGTTGGGGCACCATCAGTTTTGCTCAGATCTTATTTTATTCTTATTAATATCAGAATTTTGTGAGACAGTAAATTCCAATCTGATTTTAATTGGTGCAAAAAAGTTAAAGAGTTTTCATCCCAGCATGCTGCACTGGCGTCAGAAGTGGGATGTACTGTTTAAATGATAAAATATTTTAAAAACCATTAAAAAATGTATATTTTGAGGTCTTCATTGCATTATAAAATACTTACACTAGTATTATTCACACCTTAGCTTGTCTTTTTTTTTTTAATATGTTGTATTAATATATTTTTAAGTTATGGTTTTTCTTTGCATGTAAACTCACTTTTGTTATGTAACTTTTCTCAGAAAAGATCAGGTTTCAGAGTCTGCATTGTTCCGGTGTTGGTATCCTGTCCTGTATGATACATTTTAGGGTTAATTTTAACAGCTGTGGGAATTTAAAAATAATTCAAAAGCTAAAAGGTTTAATGATTGCAGATAAGTCTGGATTTACTGGCATTACGATGAAGAACAACACTAAAAGTATGCCAAATAAATGAAATAAATGTTTAATAAAAGAAACTTAAATAATGGATTTTATGCCTAAAATGAAGTGAGTTGAATAACTGGAATAAACCCAGAGTTAAATCAAATACCTTGAGTTTTCTCTTTATTTAGCAGAAAAACTAAAAAACAGATTTACTCTGAATCCTGATCCTATGTGATAAATGGATCTAAATAATAACTGGCGTCTCTCTCAGAACAAGCCGTGTGCTGAATCCCACCGTAGCTCAGGAGGTAAACTAAATACTAAATTAATAAAATTCAAGGTTAAACTACTAAATGAAATGCTAAGTGAGAAAGTGGTTACAAGGATGATGCAATAAGAGTTTTTTTTAGAATATTCCTCTAAAAGAAAGCTCGTATTCATGTGCAAATATAGCTGTAATATTTTTGCTATTCAGAAAAAATCAACTAAACTAAGAGTTACTTCATTTTGATCTTAAATTTCCCAAAAGAATATCATATTTACCTCTTTCTAAAGAGTCGTTGAGGTTTCAGGATTTGAACTTAAGTTAGAAAAATGTCACGCTCCATTCTAATAAAGGTCATGGAAAATTTGGACCTGAAGTTCTTGAACATAAAGAACAGATTCATTGTTCAACCGATATTTGTGTCGTTTCAAAGTGCATTAAATCAAACAAATAAACTGGTGTTATTTGAGATGATTCTCGGGTTTTTTCCATTTATTCAAAGAAAATCTGGTGGTTTTTGAGATTCTTTTTCATTTAAAAAACATTTTCCAGCATTGCATTAAATAAGAAAAAATCTATTGTAATAAAGAAAAAACTTCCATGTTTTTCTAAGTATTTTTCTTCCAGTATTGCATTAAAAAAATTATTAAAATAAAACTATTAGAGTTTCTTTGAGATAATCGTTTTTCCACATTTTTCCAGATGTTTTTGTTTTCTACTACAAACTACTAGGAATGCAGCTTCACAATCAGACTCTGATCATGAGCTCAGCAGGTGGATTTTTTATACTTACAACTTTAATGAATCAAATTAATCGTTTATCCCAGGGTTTCTGTGAGGGCCACAT
>NC_050525.1:27584235-27585807 GCF_002922805.2 Oryzias melastigma
GGTTTCCACACATAGCCACATTTTAAATCATTTATTTTATAGCATTAGCTGTGATAGATTAAGATGTTTAAATTGATGGCTGAAAACACTGCAGCTGATAGCTAGCTAAAATATTATGAAAAATGCCAAATTAGCCAAAAAAAAACCCTAAAAAAAAAATCTAAATTAGCCAAAACAGCTAGTATGTAGCTGAAATATTTGCTAAATGTCAAATTAGCCTAAAACTGGAAAATATCTAATTTAGCTGAAACAGTTTGAGGACCGGGCCGGATCCGGCCCGCGGGCCGTAGTTTGGGGACTCCAGGCTTATCCTGTATGGATGTGAACACATTGTGGATTTTGGTCCGTTTCTAATTACCTCTCAGCTTGTATTTTTCTTGCGTTTGTAGTTCCTAAATAAATTATCTTAGGAACAAACATGTCTCAAATGTCAGATAAAAAAAACATTTCTAAATGTTTCCATCCTTCTAAAAAAGGATGGAAACAAAAAGCTCAAACTCACGTTTTGAACGTGTCCAAAACTGAAAGTTTTGTTGCTGATGAAAAGTAATAAGTCAGATTGATTGTGTGTCAAAACAACACAGAAGGAAGAAGCAGGAGAAGAAGTGTGCACGTGCCGTGCGTGTTCCGCTGCTCCGAATGTGGGTTGGCGTGATTGACAGTGAGGTTGAACCTCTCTGGCTCTGCAGAAACCACAACATCTGCGCTGGTGAGGAGAGCACAACAAAGAACGGGACCGAGTGTGCTGGTGTGTGTTTGATTCAGAGGATAAGACGGCAGATGTGCTGTCCATGCTTGCCAGCCACCCCCGCCCCCCTCCCCTTCACTCAAACGCTGTCTTGGTCTGGAGTCCCAGAGGCCTTCCAGAGTGGACGCTGTATGCTGATCAGGTCTGTCTGCAGGGCCCCGTGGACGAGCTGCACAGCCGGGCCTTCCTGTCTGTGAGACTGGCATGACACTGAGGGGATCTGAGGGTCTCTGAGGGTCTCTGAGGATCTCTGAGGGTCTCTGAGGGTCTCTGAGGGGATCTGAGGATCTCTGAGGGGATCTGAGGATCTCTGAGGATCTCTGAGGGTCTCTGACGGTCCTGCTTCTGCTAATCTGCTCAACCTTTATTTATTTTAGCAGAAACATATTTTAATTATTAAATGAACAATTGGTCGATAAATCTGCTCTGTTGTGCACAAAACTCTATATTGGAAGAATTTGAGATGAAGAATAAATAAACTGCATCCACTGCTGCTTAGCATGAATAAAGGTGACAGTTTTTCTACTCAAAAAACACATTTTAAACATCAAATTAATTGTTAAAAAACAGTTTCTTTTACAATGGACGTTCTTTTACTTCTTCTTCAGGAGGTTTCCTCTATTCCAAAATAAAGTAAAAGCTATTTTCTTTTCATCGTTTGGCCAGAGTGCGACTTATACTCAGGAGCGACTTATTTGATCTCTTTAGCGGTTGTTTGCCACTAACAACCACTAGAGGGCGCTGTGTGTGTGCACCTGTCTTAGTTGCTTAGAGCAAAGCAGAAGAAACTCCATCAAAACAAACATGGACGACCAACAGTTGTT
>NC_050525.1:27585838-27604342 GCF_002922805.2 Oryzias melastigma
TCCCGAACTGGTCTTTATAAAGTTAAAGTTACAGTCAAATATAAATCAGTCATGGAGCTGCTGACCCAGCCGTGTCGACCATCAGAGTCAGCAGCTCCTGCTAATGGCTGTCTAACCAAAACTACCAAAAGAAAACAAATAAACAAAGACCGCAAACTAAGACTACCAAGATCCAACCCCAAACTAAAATGACAAAACCCAGCAGTGGAAGACTGATGTGGATGAAGAGGGAAAATAACTAAATAAATAAAAGAAAATAGTATTTTTTTAAAGTAAGGGTTACTTAATTAGCATTTATTTAATTTAGATTAGTTGCTTTAATACATTGATGTCTGAGGTTCACATAGATGATAAACTATGTAGGTTTTTACATCCTGTTGACCTGAAGACGTCTTGATCAACTCTACCTCCAGAATGAACAGATTTTATATGCAAAGAAAACTTTGGTTAAAAAGTTGAATTTTTTATGAGTTAAAAGCACAAATGATCTTATGCTGCACTTCATTGGTTACTAGCTGCACTGAGATGATCCTGTTTGGCACAGAGCAGCTTTTATTTTGAAAATAAGTCATTTGGGCTTCTGTCAAACTTAAAAAATAAAATCACATTTTGAGAGATGCTAGGTTATTTTTATACTATTGTTTTGGTTTGTGCCAAAAAAAAGACATAATTCATATTTATTATTAAAGAAAGAGGGTCATGAATCCAAACCTAGACTCCTTCTAGGTCTGGATCAGTAGAGAATGAGCCCAAACGGCTCTTTTACTGTGAAAGGTTTAGACAAATGTGTAAAAAGTGTTGGAACAGGTTTCATGTTCACCTGAGGGATCTGCTGTGGTCACAGCTGGACTCTGTAGGACAACTCAGACCCTTCAGTGATCCTCTGAATGTCGTCTCATCAACGTTTTCATATTCAAGTCTCCTCACCAATCAGGAGAGACCCCAAATGCTCTCCAAGTCTGCCCAGCACAGCTGTTAATTATACATCGACCATCAGGGGGAAACTGTATTCACTCCCCCAACTGAAGGAATAAATAACTACAACTGAAGTCTGACTTGGATCATGTGACTGACACTTAACCCTGTCAGCACTGAAGCAATGAAACCCAATCAATAAGTCAGAGACGCAGCATCAGATCTGTGTGTTTTAATTGCTGGCGGTGCATAATTCATCCGTCGGAAGCAGTGAAGTGACTCCAAGCGTTGATTACCGAGCTAAAGGAGGATCACAGTGAATGGCAGATTGGTCTGTGGCCTCGACGGGTAGAGCCGCTCCACACTTCCACTCAGCCAGGACCGAGAGGCGCCGATGTGAGGAAGTGTTTACTCATCCAGCTAAACACTTCCGTCCACATCGCTTCAATTTTTGATCACTCTTGTAAATTTAATTTAAGGACTAAAAAAAAAAAAATCTTTCAATTTAAATCAGTCCAGAAGTTCAGAGCTTGATTTGATACCTGCAATACAGTATTTTCTACTCTAACCTAAAGTGTTTGCATTTGGTAGAAAAGTCATTTATGCAATTTAGTGCAAACAAACTTGTGGTTTGACACCAAAACCCTTTAAAACAGGACTGAGACACGTGTTCTGTTCCTTATTTCAGCATCTGTCGGCTTCATCAACGTTTCACGACTCCTGTTCATCAGTTCTAACTGAAATCGTTTTCATTGCAAACATGCTGCAGGGTCTCGGATGAACAAATTCTTCAGTGTTTAATCAGAAGAAATCCCCAAAACAAATGTAACCATCAAGACCCTGAAACAAGAAAAACGGGAGAAAAGAATGTCGGCCACATTCCTATCATCTTCTCTCTTTTTTAAAGGAAGTTTGTTCAGTGGTTTGCTAAAGTGCTTCCTCTCTGATTGCCTGCCGCCTGCCCTGACCCTCACCTGGACTCTGACATCTCTAGACTCTTCTTGGATGATCTCCACATGGAACTGCTTGGATAGAATCAAAGCACTTCTTTTCGTAGAGAGAAAGTTATTCTTCTGACAGTCCTAATGACCTGTAGATGTGTTTTTTCTGTTACAAATTGTCTGTAATGTTTGCTTTACATATAAATACGTCTGACTTTGCTGCCACCTTATGCTGAGCAACAACTGTTGGCGTCTAAATTTTCCTTTCAGGTTATTTATAATCAAAAAGGTGTTGAGGACATTTAGTTTGTGTTTTTGCCCTCCGTTTGCTTTGTGCAGAGGCAGTTTCCCAAGATGCAGACTACGAAAAGTGATGCAAACAGAGGCTTTGACTTGCTTAAAGAGCCTTGTGGGTATAAAGTATAAATAATGTAACCTGAGAGAGAGACTGGGTAGTTTGCACTGTTGTCTCCTGCACACGCCTCGTCCAGATCTGCTGCATCTGCTGGACTTTTCCCTCCTTAAACTTTTGGAAGCCCCTGTGCTCTCCACCTCTCCAATGTTTGTACAAACTTCTGTTTGTTTTTGACAGTGATTTGCTGTCCCATTAAAAAAGAATACCGGCTTATGACATATTCAAAGAGGGCATGTCTGGAGTATAAAGTCAAGGGAGGCTATGATTCATTAATGGAGCCATGAATACATAACTCACTCTTGTGCGATATCATACTCACTGTTGAATTCACGACGACATTCGCATATTTTCCTGCTCAAAGAATCAGGATCTATTACAAACAGTATATGAAAGAATTATGGGAGATCTTTAAACTATTCATAAGCACTTTACAATTGGTGTAGGCCTTTCATGTGTTAAGATTTTCTCCTTCGACGTAGAGCACGTGGGTCAAAGTCGGGGGCCGGATCCGGCCCTCCGGGTGATTCTGTCCGGCCCTCCACATCATTTTATTTTATTGTTATTAATGACCCGATGTTATCTTGCACTCAATTCTAACTTGTATCATTTTGATAAAATATATCTTTATGGAGAGTAAAATATTGAAAGTTATTTAAGGTTTAAGTTGATTTATTCTGGAATAATATTCCTGCCTTTCATTATTCAGAATTATGTTAAAAAGTTACAGTTTTAGAGCTTTAAAAATTGCTATTCTGCTAGCATTTTGGACTATTTTGGCATTTACTATGATTTTTTAGTCCATTTTGGAGTTTAGCTAATATTTCAGCTACATGCTAGCTGTTTTGGCTAATTTGAGCATTTCTTTATCATTTTTGGGGTCTGTTTTTGAGTTAGGCTAATACTTCAGCCACATGCTAGCTGTTTTGGCTAATTTAGGCTTTTTTATAGAGTTTTTTAAGAATGTTTTGGAGTTTGGCTAATATATACGCACTAGCTGTTTTGGCTAATTTGGGCTTTTCTCAGGTTTTTTTAGACTATATTGAAGATTAGCTATTTTTTCAGCTACATGCTAGCTGTTTTGGCAAACCTACTTTTTTATTGTTGTTTTTTAGGCTAATATTTTAGCTGGCTATCAGCTTCAGCATTTTTTAGCTATCAGCTTCATAATTATATTAAAAAGTAATGTTTTTAAAGTTTAAAAATTGAGTTTAAAGTGTTCGATAAATGTTTATCCTGTCCGCCCCTCGACCTAAGGTGTGTTCTGGATTCTGGCTCCTCGTGCGGTTTGAGTTTGACTCTCCTGCTGTAGAGGTTTACGATGCAGATTGCACAGATTTACAGTAATCTTTGAAGGTTAATCGCTGCTCATTAGTCTGAACGGGCCACAGAAAGTTCAGCTGGTCTTTTTCAAACTGTATTATTATTTTAAGACAGAAGACATGGAATGTGTGAACTCGGTTTCTATTGTTTTGTTTATAGCATCAACAGCAAACAAGAATTTCATGTTTTTCAGATCTCCCCAACACTCCTCCACTCGGATCCGTCTTTGCAGACCAGAGGAACATAAAAAAAGCAAATATAGATTTCCCCACAAGGCCTGTGCAGCAGGCGGCCCGCCTGAATCAGACCAAAACTGGAGCTTCTCTTTGTGCTCTTCGATCTGCAAGGCCTTCATTGACCTTTCTGCAGTCCTCCTGTGAGCTCCACTTCACAGCTGCAGCTCATGAAAGTTGTCTTTTTCAATAACTGATAATCAGAAAAACATATTCTGTTCTTACATTTAAAATAGAACTTAACTAGAAGCAAATTTAACTAAATGAAGCTTTAGCTCCAGTGTTGATGTTCTTTCAACTACTGTAATTCAACTCAATCAATGGAATTCCAGCAGATTTGAAGCAGAAAAAAGGAGAATTGAGCTAATCAGTAGTGAAGTGTTAACACTATTGACAGAAATCAGCTGATTCTGACACGGAAAAATCTACTTTTATTCAACATGTGATGTGAAACAATGTCGTATTGACGTAAGTCACATGACTGCTTTTCTCTGCTTCATTACCACCAAACAGTCAAAGAGTTTTGGTGGTTTAAGTTCGTGTCTCATTTGCTGTTGTTGGCGACAGCTCTGGTATTAAAGGATTAAAGAAGACAGAGAAACTTTATGGATGTTTACACCATAACCGTAACAGAGTCCATTTAACTCCAAAGTCTGCTTTATTTGGTCACTGCGACGGCTGTGTTCTGTACTCCGGCACAGTAAGAGGCCCGTATTAGGAAAAATGAACCTTTTTTAGCTTTAAAGTGTTTTATAATCTTAATTCCTCACAAAAAACAACCTAAAGGATGATTTTGCTCCACTCACGCATCTCTGAGCATTCCTCTAAAAGCCTGCTCTCTGAGCACCAGCCCCTCCCAAATCAGGAAAAGAGCGGGTCCTCACATTGTGACATCACAAAGTGAGAACAGCCCCTTTCAGCTCCGCCCCCCAGGCTAACACGTACACATTTTCTCTGTAGAGTTAGCAGTAATCAGTTAAACACTTCACTGCCTAATTAGATCTAACAAACAAAAACACAAAGGTCCAACCCATCCATCCATCCATCTTCTTCTGCTTCATCCGGACCGGGTCGCGGGGACAGCAGTCTAATCAAAGATGCCCAGACTTCCCTCTCCCCGGCCACTTCCTCCAGCTCCTCTGGGGGGACCCCGAGGCGTTCCCAGGCCAGCCGAGAAACATAGTCTCTCCAGCGTGTCCTGGGTCTTCCGCGGGGCCTCCGCCCAGTGGGACATGCCCGGAACACCTCACCAGGGAGGCGTCCAGGAGGCATCCGGATCAGATGCCCGAGCCATCTCAACTGGCTTCTCTCGATGCGGAGGAGAAGCGGCTCTACTCCAAGCTCTCTCCGGGTGACCGAGCTTCTCACCCTATCTCTAAGGGAGCGCCCAGCCACTCTACGGAGAAAACTCATTTCAGCCGCTTGTAGTCGGGATCTCGTACTTTCGGTCACGACAAAGGTCCAACCCCAAACTAAAATAACAAAACCCAGCAGTACAAGACTGCTGAGGGCATGAAACAGGAGAAAGAACCTGTCAAACTCCAACTCAAAGACTCCAAACAGCCATCTGCATTAGGGAACTGCTGAACCGCCACTCCACAGACAGTACAAGGCTGCAGGAAAACACGGGTAACTTCTTATTACCAACTTTGCAAAAGTGAAGACAGAACAGAGATGAATTATTCTCACAGTAATTTCATTTGTCTTTTAGCTTCAAGTTGAAACCATGCCTGTCTGTTGTCAGTAAGTTCAATAAAACCAGTGCATTCTTTCAAGCCAGAGTCTGAAAATAACAGCAGCCGCGGCTCACGCTGCTCTCCTCTCAGAAGTTGCATAAGCTTTGTTATGAAATCAGCAGATGGAGCAAACTTCAAGCTCATCTCAGCAACACAAAGAGCTGCCGTCACCCGGGAGGCTCAAAGAGCATAGAGGCACGAGCTGGAGCCTTTATCTCCCGCAGTCCGACTGTTGTTGTTGGTCTGGCTTTGGTGTGAATCGCCCTGCGCTCCCCGGCTCGCTGGCGCTTTAATAAGTTCAGTGTTTGCTTTCGCTCCGTTCTCCATTCTTCTGCCTCGGCACCGTCAACAGCCGGATTTTCTCTGCAGCTCTCTCCTAATTGCCGTGGAATCTCTCCTCACCGGCCTGCTTCTGTCTTGAAAAAGAGACCATGTTTGTAGCTGGCTGTTCAGCTTTTATCTATATTTTAAGCCACACACAAGGTGTAGAGTCGGCCTGGAGCTTGTTACAGGGGCCCACGGCTGCATAATTCATGAAGAGGAGCTGCCTGCTGCAGCCGCTAAAGAAAAAAAACAAAAACCTGCCAGCAGTGGATGGCAGGGCCGAGCCGCGCCGCCCGGCCGCCACCGGTGTGTAAATGTCCGCTGTGTTCGGCTGCTGCAGCTGGGATCGTGTTGCTCTTCAGGTGAGATCAAAACGGCAGTGTGCCGCATGCTCCGAGCATGGCAGCTGATCTGTCCATTAAAGTTCCTGCTGTGACTCAAAGGAGGAGCACTCTGGGAGGAGATGTCATGTCTTCTTCTCGCATCAACCCTTCAATCTCCACATTTCCTCCTTCAGAAAGCAGGACGTGTTCTCGGAGGGGCTGAGATGTCGGAGCAGAGAGGAACCCCTCAACGTGGATCCAAACGTGCAGGAAGTGGAATCCACTCAAATTGTTGTCATTCTTGAATCTTCATTCCAGTGAATCCTAAATTTATGTGATTATGAACCAACATTTTTACTGCGGTATGGATCCTGCATGAGGAAGGGAAGATTGACTCTAATGCTGAGGAGAGGTCGGGCATGTGCTGAACGCACGTTCGTGTACACACGTTTGTACATGGTGTTCACACTGGGCGAGCAGGGAGGGGCTTTTTCTGGAAAATGCAGGAAATGGATGAAAGGAAGTTTAAAAAAATGTCTTTTTCCCTTTTTTTAGTGCATCATCTTTTTCAGATGCTGACTTAGTGATTTAGTTTTGGATGATTTCAATGAAGTTTTCTTGAGCCCTTTGGAAGTTTGCAGTTATTACAGTTACTGTGTCTACTTCAGCCCTTCTAACGTCAGTTCACACAACACCCACGAGGGTGGGTTATTCCTGTCTGTGTGTCTACGTTCACACTAAACAATACATAAACTCTGAGGCCGAGCAACGGACCTTCAGGGGCGGAGTAAAGGTCTTTCAGGGGTGGAGTAAAGGTCCTTCAGGGGCGGAGTAAAGGTCTTTCAGGGGCGGAGTAAAGGTCTTTCAGGGGTGGAGTAAAGGAGCTTCAAAGGCCGAGCAAAAGCTTTTTAGGGGCGGAACAAAGGCGTTTCAGTGATGGAGCGAAGACAGTCTAGGGGTGGAGTGAAGGACCTTGAGAGGTGGAGCGGAGGCGTTTTAGGGGCGGAGGAAAGACAGTTCAGGGACAGAGCGAAGGAGGTTCAGGGCTGGAGAAGAAGTCTTTCAGGGGCGGAGTAAAGGATTTTTAGGGGTGGAGCAAAATGATTTCAGGTATGGAGCAAAGTCGTTTTAGGGGCGGATCAAAAGGACTTCAGGGGTGGAGCGAAGGCGTTTCAGGGGCGGAGTGAAGAACCTTAAGGGGCGGAGTGAAGGTCTTCCAGGTGTCGAGTGAAGGTCTTTTAGGGGGCGGAGTAAAGGTGTAGCAAAGGTGTTTTAGGGGTGGAGTGAAGGCGCTTAAAGGAAAGGAAATGAGATCTTTCAGAGGTGGCAGAATGACGTGTTTCTGGTTCATCCATGAATCCAAATGTCACTAATTCAGATTCCAACGCGTCTCTCTTTAGTCTGACATTAACTGTTTATGTTTGTCTTTCTTTCTCAGCTAGAACTGGATTTAGTTAATTTCAATCACTCCAAACGAAACCACATGTGGATCTTCAGTCGGGTGATTATCAGGTTATTGCTCTTCCAGTTTTGTTCCAAGTCATCTACTCGTTTTCTTCAGTGCATTTCTCATCATTAGGATTCTGTACTTGATTAATTGTTGCAATTGTTGATTAAACTTATATAATCTATGGTGTTTTATTTGACTTTGTCTTTTTTAGATAGTTGAGTTTGATGTCATGCCTCTAAAGTAAAATGCTGACTGTCTTCACTGGAAGCTGAAACGTTCTCCTGCAGATTACCGAGTGGAGAAGGTGGAGTTGTTTGTTTGTTTATAAGAGTCCTTCTCTTTTCTTTTTTCTGCTGCTTTCCTTAAGATTTCTGTGTACATTTTTCCCTCGTTGTGCGTCTGTTGTTCCGTGGAGGATTCCCGGCGGGCGGCTGTTTGGCGGGATCAGGATTGCCCGGTCAGGGCGGAGGGAACAGGAGGCAGACCCGGCACGTGCAGGCGTGAGGAGCAGCGGCGCCGTGGGAGAAGGCCTGCTGCCTGGGATGCGGTTCAGGCTGAGGGTTGATCGCTCTAAAAGCCTCGTCTCTTTCAGCGAGCTCAAATGATTACAAACAAGGGCTCTGCTGCAGGGCGAGCCACCCAGGAGAGCGCCTCGCCTCGGGGCGATTTCCACAAGACAGTTACAAGGGAGAGGAATAATAGGAGATGGGAGGGCTGTGGAGCTGCAGTGAAGTGAAGTTTAGGGTATTTTTATTCTCCTGTTGTCTGGTCTGACTGAACACTTGCCTCATGCTTGTTGGGAGGCTTTTTCATGCTTTCTGCTTCACTCTTCTGCTCTCGGCCATTCTGCTCGTTTCTTTTGGTTCTGTCAGTCCTCCGATGCTCAGCTCCCGTTTCTCTTCTTCCACAAGGTCATGGGGAGATGTCGGCTAATATGAAAGCAAAGCTCTGAAGGCAGAACGACGGCTCCTCCGAGTAAAAGACTCCCTTGCTCCTTCAGGCATCGTTTTCTTCCTCCATCCGTGATCTGCCTCCACCTGTCTGTTCTCGTCCGATGGAGCAACATTTAGACTTTTTTTCCTGGTTTGGTCTCTGAGCA
The DNA here is from genome assembly GCF_002922805.2 of Oryzias melastigma. Classification (NCBI taxonomy): domain Eukaryota; kingdom Metazoa; phylum Chordata; class Actinopteri; order Beloniformes; family Adrianichthyidae; genus Oryzias; species Oryzias melastigma. Next base: position 27,594,595 of record NC_050525.1, read on the forward strand.
TTTATTTATCTTCTACCTGTTTCTCTTCAGCTTTTTCTGAAAATGTTTTTTATAAGATTTTTATATTGTGTTAGAAAAAGACATTGAAATAACTGATGATTAAAAGTGTCATCATGACTCCTGAGTTTCTTTAAAAACTCCAGTTCTTTTAATCATTCTAAAACTAATGTGAAATTGTTTTGTTTTTATGGTTAAATCTTTGACTAAAAGTACATTTTAAGTTCATAGTTTTCATTTTCAAAGTCCCTTTTCTGAGTGGAGCGCCCCCTGGAGGACGGGAGGCTAAAGTTTTCCCATTTCTCTTTAAACGTTCGTCAGTGAGCCGAACTTCAGTCTCTCACTAGTTTTACTTTAAAGACAGGAAGCAGCACCGTAGAGCTGCGTATTCGGCTTTGTTTCAGTTTATAAACTTAAAATCCAACATTATTCCACGCTTCAGAGGAATAAATACTTCAGATTTTATTTTACTACACTCCACTATATTTATAAAGATCGTGAATCAGCGATCTTGAGCGTCGTACTCGAATCTTCAGGAGCAGATGACGATTATCCGATCACCTGGAAACTCGTCACAGCCCTAAACAAAACACACCTTTGTTTATGTAAATGTTACTATTATAATAATAATACAAATACAAATATATATATTTAGCATTAACAAAACAAAAACATAAGGAGAAACTTTTTCTAAATATTAACTCGTCTGAATAGGTTGACATGACTTCTTTTCAAAATAAAAGACACCTTGTTTTACATAAAATCATCTCAAACAGCAAAAAAGTTTATTTTACTGTTTGTAGTGAATCTCAGACAGAATTATGTAAAGCTAACGAACCAAAATCAAATCCGAGCTAATTCAGTGACTCTTACTATACTCTTTTAACCATAAGGTCCATTTAAAACGTTTAATTTTTTTTAAATCAGAAAATCGGCCTTATAATTTGGTGGACTTTAAGTTTAATAATCTGTCAAACTGTTTTAGTTCGACTTTGTTAAACTACAAAGCTGAACTGCGTCATGAATTGTTGGAGAATTCTGGGTACTGGTTAGGTTATAGAGCCTCATGGAGTGATTTCTTTTTACTTTACTACTTACTTTATTTACTTTTTAAAATGAAAAAAGTGTATTTTCCTTTAACCAGAGTGTCACAAAGGCTGGGGTTAAAGAGTCACGTGTGGTTTCTGAGCCTCAGGTTGTAGACCTGTGGTTTAGAAAGATGGCATGAAGAAACACGAATGTTGTGCATTTATGTTTGTCCGTCTATATAACTTTAATAAACAGATATTAATCAAAAGCAGGACGCCCCCATCCTTGTTTTTGTTGTTTTCTTGCATTATCTGCAACAGTTTTTAGTAAAAACTGTCAGTCAGACTCCAAGCCTTGAGATCCTGCTGGTTTTCCAGAAATCCCATCTCATCTGCTGATGATTACCTGGATCAGGTGTGTTTAGCCGAAATACCTTCAGTAGCTTAAAAACACAAATGGATGTTGGCCCTCGAGGCCCGGAGTGTGACGCTTATACACTAAACAAACAGCAGTTCTGGCCCTTTATCTGTAAATACACCAAAGAAAACAAACAGTAGGACCAATAGCAGCTGGACGGCTCAGCTGGCTGCATGACCGGGGAACAGTGGGGAATTCAGATCTGAAGCAGAGAAAAGCACCATCATGCTAATCATATTTTTGCTTTTTAATTAATTGTTTGTTTTTTTTCCTCTCCATTCTAGTCATTTTTCTGCTCCGTCCTCCACCTGGACCAGTCCTTGGTCACGGACTGGCCCTCAACCACCACCATCCTCTCTGGGGTTCATTCCCCTAAAATCTGAGCTTTTCCCACCAGTATGCAGGACGTCGTCGGTCCAGAGCCGGACCCCCAAAGGCTTTGGACTTATTTCATCATCTAATTTCATTCCTAAGATGTCTCCTTATTGAAATTAAATGATAATTATCAAAATGTTTTAATGAATTCTGATGGTTTTGTCTTTTTTGTAGCGCCTTGAAACAACCTCGATTGTGTTGTGCTGCTTTAAAAATGAAGTTATTGTTTTCTTACCCTACAAGTCCTAAACAATCTGGATTAATGACCCAAAATTTTGAGGAAATGTTTCAGATTTTCCATGTTTCATTGATATCAGATGGAGTATGGATACCATTGAGGCCGGCGATTCAATTTCACTCAGAATGAAACAAACTGGTAAAAGTTTTCATTTTGAACCAATAAATCTGCTTTGGGGTTTTATTTTGAAAAGTTCTGATGATTCCTTTACAGATTTTTTCGTGGTTTTCTCCCTGCGTGACATTTTTTTACGTGGTCATGCATGTTGTATCTCTGAATTTCTTCTGCCTTGCAGCTCTTTCTCCACATTTACAACAGCTCGTGTGCACGTCTCCAGATGTTCTCTGTGGCGGTCGTGGCCTCTAAACCCAGTTCTTAACCCTAAACTAACCCCTGAAAGAAGTAAAAACCTGCCGAAGCCGCTCGTACCATTAAGATGTCCTCATCCCACAGAGATAAGACTCAGCCCAGGACTGGAACACGATGCACTTACCGCTCTTACCCACAAGCCCTTCCTCTCCTGCTGATGCGACGCCTACGGGCCACGGCGGCTCTGACTGATATCCGTTGTGACATCTCAAACAGGGAGGCAGCCCGGCGCTGCCCGTGGCAACCAGGGGAAACATGCTAATAGCGAGGTGCATTAGTGCACTCACAGACGGGCCCGCTAATCAGAGAGGACATCTGCCCCACTCTGACTCTGCAGCTCCAAGAGTGGCTCCTCCATCACTTTCAGCACTCAAACAACTTTCCTGCTGCGCCGCCCTCCATCTCCTCACACACGACCGCCGGATTGTTCTTACCTGCTTTGCAGAGGATGCTGGGAAAATTCCCACTTTTTCGTTAAACATTTTAGCGGTTCATTCATTACTTTTGTTGGTATTTGGTGTCAGTTAGAGACCAGCTTGTGAACACTCTGAGGTTAATAGTTTCAACAGTGAAAACACTTTATTTTGAAGGGTAAATCTGAACATTCTAATCAGATCCAGACCACATTAAGCTCTGAACATCCACATTTTAATACTGTTTTTATCTTAAATGAATGCAAACAAACTATAAAACAAACCTGTTCTAGTTCATTCTGACTGCAGCTCTTATTTTGAAGTTTGGTTTATGTTTTTGTTCTGTCACAGCTGCTTCCTGTTTGCTTGATTACTCCTGAGTCTTTTTCTCTGTTGGTGTCGGTCAGATCTGAATAACATCTTTAAGGATTTACATTTACACTGTTAGAGTCCAGTCTGCTGTCTGTGGAACGTTAATAGGTCAAAATGTTTTTTTTAAATCAAAAGCGTCGCATATTTACCATGAATTAATTAGTTTATTTGGTTGGCTGCACAAATATAAGAACAATTTAAAAATAGTAATGATCAACCAGGAGGGATTTGGCTGATCTGATACCAGCATGTAATAAAAAGTAAAAAAAAAAGTAGTAAAAACAATTTAAAACCTAAAAATGTCAGAATCTAAACTACATTTGTTTTTTACTTGAAATTATTCAGTAGCTTAACACTGTAAGTTTTAATAGTCTGTTAATGTCAAATAATTAAAAAAATATTTAAATGTATAAAAAGGGAAATTATACATTTAGGATTATCCAATGTCACACCTTGAAAAGAAAGAAGTTTACATTTGATATTTCTTCTTATTTGCATGTTTCCGACATAAATTTACCCTTTAGGTTATATTTTTTATTTTTATATAAATATATTTTTCAGAATAAGACTTTTATCTGAACACAAGACGTTTTCAACTTTCTAAGCTGCATAATATTTTATCTTGAAATGTACAAAATAGCTTCGAAATATTGAACTTTTATTCTTTTTTCTTGTTTTGAACTTTCACTCTCAGGTGGATATTATTTTGTTTATCAGATAAAATAATTGGGTTGAAACTGCTTTAAAATAACATAATCAAAACTTTAGAAAAGACACGCATTATTTTATTTTTTGTTATCTATTTCATACACTCCAATGCATTTCCCCTTATTTCTGCTTTTTTACTTTATATTTCGCCTAAAAACTGTAAAGTTTCATTATTAACAGCATTAAAAAAAGACTACTTTGAGAAAACACAACAGCTGACAGTGAAACCATCGTCTATACCTGAACAAAGACAGATGAAGGAAACATTCTTCATTAATCTGTATTTACAAGACGAAGAATTGAAACTCTGAATTCTCAAATGTCTCTTTTCTGAACAGATCCGGAGGAACATCAACTCCTGAGCTCAGCAGAAGCTCCTGCAGATTTTTTCTGTTCCATTAAGACAGCATCATGAATATCCTATGATGTGTTAAGCTAATAAAGCCATTAATAATGAATCTGCCATAATATACATATCCTACATACTTAATGGAAACTCCCTGTATTATGTTTGTCTTACACTCCGCTGCTGAGCAGCATTTTTATCTGATCACTGCGGTTTAGGAGGAAAAAGATGATTCAAATATTCATCAGGAATGTTGGCTTTTCTAAAGCACCAATAAAGTATTTTATACACCATTTTCTTGACGTAGTGAGCTTGCTTTGAAAGTGCCGCGTTCACACCAGTTTAACCGATTCAGTTTGAGCGTGAGCACGTTTGCTTTGTCCTGTGAATTAACTCGTTGACACATTAAACACATTATTTCTGCTATAAATACAGGCGACTGTAGCTTTAATGTTCATGAATGCTCACCTGAATGCCCTCAGGTTCCTGTCCCGTTCACTTGGAGCTCCGGTGCACTCTTTCAGGACACGGTTGGAGCTGATCGGTCCTCTCCATCCTGCACTTCTCCAAGTTAAGATACACGGCTGGATAAATGAACAGCAGTGATTTTGTTTGAATGTTTATAGCAAAAGTTGGAGTTGAATCAACATTATTGCCTGGATTGTGGGACATTTCTCACCTCAACTTTCAGCTGTACGTTCATAAACTCCTCATGGAGGTCTGAATGTAAGTTTGCTTCGTGTCGTGTTTGAACCAAGCAAATGTCAGAGTTCAAGTTAACTAACCAAGCACTAAATCAACTTTTTTTCTTTTTCGTTGATCTCTATAAATGGAGCTTTGAAAGTGCTCTCTGTTTGTCTCTGCCACATTTTGGACAGTTTTAAATAAACTTGAATAATTCCTGAAATTATATTCAAATGCCCAACCTGAATTTTTCCCTTCTCTTTACATTTACTCCTCCAAACGGAACGTACATAACAACAGCGGTTTTATAACGCTGTGAAGTTCATGCTACAACAAAAGTCATGACTCACATTAAAGTGGAACTTCTGTGCTTCACCAACATGAAGAAAAGGGCTTCTCCTCCACGGCTCAGCTTTGATGGGATCCTAAAAACATTTTCAACCCCACTTGCTCTACAAATGCCCCTTTAAATGGAGGGGAAGGGAGGAGGGAAGAATTCGGATGGGGCCTAAAACCGTCTGTGTGCTGCCCCCTACAGGTTGAAACGGGGTATTACAGTTGAGTTTTGTGATTGGTCTGCAGTATAAAAGCCCCGCCCATCGTTGATTCTGTAATGGTCAGCTGTTAGCGTCTTAGCTTTAGCATGCCTTGTAGCTGTTTTCCCTTCAATAATCTATTGTCTTACACAACTTTCCAGTGGAAGTTCGTCAACAGAGGTTCAGTGGAATTGGTATTGAACCCAGAGTCAGACTCTAACTTCATGTTTTCTTCTGTGAGTCAGGTCTACATAGACATTTCATCCAACAGATGCTTCAAACAAAAATTAAAAATTAGGTCTGAGTCGCTGGTTGGACTTATAGTTTAAGTCACACCTTCTGTTTTTGTGTTAAAGAAGGTCAAATGTTCAGGATTCTAACAGTTTCTCTCTTTTCCCTGTAATGTAGGTTCAGCCACTCCCTAACATTACATCTGTGACTCCATCAGGATCAGGGCAGGTAGACACCAGGGGTCCCCAAACTACGGCCCGCGGGCCGGATCAGGCCCGCCTCCACATTTGGCCCCCCCCCCACTATCAGAAACGCCGATGGAGAACCACATAGAACGTGACTTTTTATTCCACCTTCTGCAGTCTGAACTATGAGGGGAGAGGAGAGAGTATTTATTGGTTTAATAGGGATTCACTTTTTCTTTATTATTATTATTTTTCTTTTGTACGTTTTTTGGACGTCTATAGCTGTTCAGCTAATTCAGCTATTAAAATATTCAGCTCCTTTTATTCAACTGTTACTAAGGATTTCTGGGCTAGTTTGGAGCTAATATCTTAGCTTAATGCTAGCTGTTTTAGATAAATTGGACAATTTACCAGCTTTTTTAAGGCTAATTTGGCATTTAGCTAATATTTCAGCTACATGGAAGCTCTTTTGGCTAATTTAGGCTTTTTTCAGTTTTTACCTAATTTGGAGTTTAGCTGATATTTTAGCCTTACGCTAGCTGTTTTGGCTAAATTAAACATTCTACCTGTTTTTTAGGCTAATTTGTCATTTCAGTTACATTTTGGCTAACTATCAGCTTCACCGTTTTTAGCTAGCAATTTCAGCCTCTTCAGCTATCAGCACTAGCGTCTTCAGCGGCCACATTCCCCTTCCAGTGTTCACACTAGCATTATCACAGGTAGTGCTATATAATTAGTTTTTCAAATGGTTTTTTTTTCTAGGAAGATAATAGAAATTAATTATTTTAAATGTATGTGTGGGTCTCTGGAAAGCCGTAAATGTTTACATAGATTGTGATAGTTACACTTTTTCTTTTAGCCTACAAACTGACCCCAGTTATGTGGCCCTCACAAGAAAAGGTTTGGGGACCCCAGATATACACCAGAGCTGCATAAATCTTCGTGTTTGCTCTAACTTACTCTAAAGTTGCTGGCAGAGGATCTTCTCTTTACCAAAGGACCGAGTCAAACTGACTTTTTCACAGATCTTCAATCTGATGCTCAGGATAAAAATCAAAGTCTTGTCATTCTATTTGATTTCATCCATCAGCCATTGGGATATTATTAGGAGCAATCAAAGCGGCCCAATTGAAACCTTTTTGCTCCATGAGAAATGCATGTTCTCTTCTCCAACATCCATTCAGTCTTGCTTGAGGGAATTTCATTAAAAAAGATGGGCTGGAATATTATTCAAACGCGGAGAGGCTGATTAAAGTTTAATGGTGAGCCAACAGCCTCTCTTCACAGTGGCCTCAACAGGTCTTAATCCCCAGCGGCTGACCAAACAAATGCCTGATTGAAATGAAACATGGTTGAAAGAGGAGAAAAAGTATTGACTCCTGCAGAGTCCCTCTCTGTGGATCCAAGATGCCGACTGTATTTGGAATCAATAGGATTCTCCAGAGTTTTTTTTTTTTTTCGTGGTGAATGGACAGGACGATCAAAACGTTTGGAGATCATTCTCCAGCTCATTAAGATGATGTTAATGTTCTCATCAAGTAAGTCATGGCTCAGAAGAAGACAAAGATCCAACCAAACCGATAACTTCTTGAGCTCATGTGAAGAATCCCATGAGGACAGGAAGGATCCAGACGGTATCGATGCTCAAGAAACTTACAAACACAGAGACTCATAGATTTCACTGCACTTCCTGTTTCAGACCATTGCTTTTGAAGTTTGCACTTTCTATTTTTCCATCAATCAACAATCTATTTGGCCTGATGTCCTGTTTAGTTTGGCTCGTGTGTCTTCATTCACACCAAAGACTTACCATCTTAAAGACCCACTCCAAAGAAAATGTTTTTTTTTTTTAGTTTTTATGATGTTCTTGGGGCTTTTTTCTGATGATGTATACAAAGAAAATTAATACTAAAACTGCCTTTCTGAGTATTTTTTTGTATTCAAACTGTTGTGATTCAGGAGTAGATGGAAAAAAAAGTTTGAAAAAGTTTGTAGTGGTTACATACAATCAGGGGCTGTTTCAAGAAGCAGGTTTAACAAATTCAGAGTTGAAACCTGCAACTCAGAGTTCACAAACTCAGAGTTATCGGTTTTAGATCAGCTGAAAAGAGTTTGTTTAAACAACTCAGAGTTGTTGGACTCAGAGTCAGGTGCAAGCGTCAAGACCATAAAAAGCCCTGAACCAGAAGTTTTCCTTAACTCTGGGTTCATGAACTCAGAGTTTCAACAAAACCTGCTTCTTGAAACGGGCCCCAGTTGGCCACTTGCAGACAAATAGATCCATGAACGTCTTTGTTGTCCTCGTCTTGTTGCTCCGCTAATGTTAGGTTGGGGGTGTGAGGGGCTGTAGGCTAGTGGGAGAGTCTGTGAACGGATGGATCCTGTCGACCACTGAGTGATTTCTCAGCATCATCCATACATACACAGACACCGCTCCATGTCATGCTTAAAACACGGTGGCTCCTCCCACATGCAGCCACAGCGTCAAGCTCAGGAACACTTTCTTGACAGACGACGAGAAGCTAATTAGTTGTGCAACAAAAGAGACGCAAATTTGTCGCGTGGATCGCGTTCGGTGTGAAAGCACCTTTAGGTGTTTTCAGGAAGGACACATTTGGTCCAGAACAAACTTTCCATCTGAACACATGCAAGTGGACTCTGATCTGGGACCAGGAACCGCTCTCGGACCATCTTTTGAGGTGGTCCAGGTTCATTTCCAATCGGACTGAAGTCCGGTTCTCTCCGAGATTCCTCAGTCTGAATACGGTCCGTGCTCGGACCGGAACAATTGGACCAAAACGGCCACCGTAGCCGATCATTAGCGGACAAAAGTGGATCAGTGATGCAACAGCAGCTCATTAAAATGTGGCTAATCGAGGCTTTTTTGGAGTTTAACTACTATTTCAGCAACAAGCTAGCTATTTTGGCTAACCTACGTTTTTTTTTTTGGTTTTTTGTTTTTGTTTTGTTTTATAGGCTAATTTGGCATTTCACTTATATTTTAGCTGGTCTTCAGCTTCAGTGTTTTCAGCTATCAGTTTCAGCATCTTCAGCGGCTAAATTCAGCTTCCAGCATTCACACTAGCATTATCACAGGTAATGTTATATATCTAGTTCATAGTTGTGTTAAAAAGTTACGGTTTTAAAATCGTAGTTTTGGAGTGTTCAACAAATGTTTATCCTGTTCAGCCCGTGACCTAAGGTGTGTTTTTCCCCTTGTGTGATTGAGTTTGACCCCCCTGCTTTACTGTGATGTTTCTGCTTCCTCTGACGGTCTGCTGGTCTCACTGACCTCATCTCTGGTTCTGGTTTGGGTTCTGACTTTGATCAGGGTTGTTTTACCTGCTTGGTTGTGTGAGGTTAAGAGTTGGTGCAGACGACCCCACCTGCTGGATGGAGCAGACGCAGTCTGAGGATAGAAGTTCTTGAGATGCTGAAGCTAAAATGCTTCCAGTACGAGACTGTCACGTTTTCCCTGAATGTTTTCCGGCTCCTGGTTTCCACATTTACATTGAACCGGCATTAATCCTGACTTTGTGCCCTCTAAATAATCATTTCCCATGTTTGTGTGTAAACATGCTGCAGAGCTCCTTTCTCCTCCTCTAATATATTTTCATTTTCCTCCTTTTCCATCTTTCCGTGCCAGAACCAGCGGCGCGGCGCTCGAGCTCGGCGGCTGAACCCGCACAGCAGAATTTGAATTCATTGAGGGATTCATGGGCTGCAAGGCTTGTAAGATAATTCTGTTAACAAAAGGTATCCTTAGATGGAATTAAATATTTATCTGCTCTATGAATAACAATTGGTGAGGGATGGGAGAGGCGGTGTTTACTTTTCCAGGGCTGGTG
>NC_050525.1:27604665-27604863 GCF_002922805.2 Oryzias melastigma
TGAAAAATTGATTCTTGTGTGATTAAAAAAACTAAAATAAAGTTTTAATTGGACCAAAGTTGAGACGATTTAGGAAAATTAAAAGATTCTATAAATAAGGAGTCACTGAAGTCATGATCTAACACGAGAAAATGAGTTTTACGCTATTTTTGCCGTGTTTTTTAGGGGGCAAATACTTTTCCACACTTAGCCAATCAG
>NC_050525.1:27605007-27606741 GCF_002922805.2 Oryzias melastigma
CGAGAGAAGAGTATTCTTCACACTTTGACCACCTAAGAACAGATCCTGATCAAAAACTGCTGCACCAACACAGCTCAAACCTGGATTCAATTATGCTTCGGATAGTAAAGAATACATTTAAAACAGTTTCTGATTTGTGAAAGCTTTATGTGATTTGTAAAAATGTGAAACATGATGATTTTTGTCGCGTTTTTTACACTCTGACCACCAAAGAACAAGTCCTGATCAAAAACTGCTGCACCAACACAGTTTAAACCTGGATTAAATTATGGGCTTGGTTTAGATGCTTTGGATAGTAAAGAATACATTAAAACAGTTTCTGATTAAAGCTTTATTCTAGTCTGGGTGAAGTGGATTTTAAACAGGACCTTTTGTGGGGTCAGAGTGACAAAAATGTGATAAAAATCCTCCTATTTCACATTTTCACAAATTAAATAAAACGTTCATAAATCAATAAATGTTTAAATGTATTCTTTACCACCCAAAGCTTAATTTAATCCAGGTTTGAGCAGTTTAGGTTCAGCGGTTCTTGAACAGGACCTGTTCTTTGGTGGTCTAAATACGAAGAATGGAATGCTCCTTTAGTGCGAATCCTCTCGAAAACGTTTGTTTTTGGGTCAGATCCGACGTACAGAGAGCTCAGCAGGAGTTCGGTGCTGACTCCTCTGTCTTTGGGTCCAAATCTCTGCTCTTCAGCTGCGGCCCGCGTGGCTCCCGGCCTCACTGAGCGGAGCTGGCAGAGCCTGGAAACACTGGTTAAGCAAATTGGTATTTAACTGGAAACTCGCCGGCCTCCGAGCGCTGCATTATTCATCACGCAGACAAGAAAGTAGCGCTTCCTACATCCCGTCAGCATCAGCAGCAGCCGCAGCTTCAGCACCAGCAGAGGCAGCATCCTCCAGAGCAGAGAGTGGAGGCGGACACATATATAGGGCAGAGAAATAAAGCAAGCCGGTCCACAAGGAGCGAATCCCCAAACAGAAGCCCCGGCTCTCCACACTCCCATCCATCCATCCTTCCATCCATCCTTCCTTCCATCCATCCTTCCTTCCAGCCTCCTCACACACCAATTATCAGCTTCTCTGTCAGTTTGTTTCTGTCAGCTTGTTGCGGCTGAAAGGGACTGCTGGGAAGAGGAATTTGCTTTTTAATCAAAGTGGCCCAGCAGCCCCATTTCCAGCTTTTCATGCAGCCTGTTTAGCATTTCCTCCGCTGTATTGGAGCCTGATGTGGAAATGCAGAAAAACAACTATGTGCAAATGAAAATTACACAAATCAGATGAGAAATTAGATTGATTTTAATTGTGCGTAATTTGGCCCCAAAACTCAAATATTTTAGAGCGAAAAAATCCTAATATTGCGCATCTAAATGCCTTTTTACTGCATGGTTTCTCCAAGCCGCGAGTAAAACGAGAGGAAAGGCCGTCTCCACCCACCATCAATAAATTTAATTTCATTAAAATTGTACTGAAACTAAACGCTGAAGTTTAGCCGGTGTCCGTCCGAGGAAACGGGTCTTCATCTTGCTGCAGCTCTTCGTTTCGGGCATCCTGTCAGTTTTGAAAATGCATTATTGATGAGACATGACTGGAGAAGCCCGAAACGGCGCGCTTCTTTGAACATATTTCTCTGAATTAAGTGGAAGTTGGTTTTTATATCTTCTTTCTTGCAGTCGCGTTTTCAAATAGCGAGTTGGATTGACTGCTGGTTGCACTTAGAGGATGTGGGTTATTT
>NC_050525.1:27606917-27654536 GCF_002922805.2 Oryzias melastigma
TGCGTAAATAAAAAACGAATAAACAAGAATAAATCAGTATTGTTAATTTTTTAATGAAAAAATTAGAATTAGAAAGATTTTTTTTCCAAACGGATCTGCAGCCTGGAACGCCGCGCGCCTTAGAGGTCCAGGTGCGCGCGCGCTCTGAAACTACAGATTCTACTCCTAAATAATCAGATATTAACATTCCAATAATTATTTTATAATTGGAATTTACGGAAAGGTTGTGATTCGTGTTACCTTCGCAAACACGGCGCGGTCTGACCCGCGCGCGCATGAATATTTAGATGAAGAGCGCGCGCTGCATTATTTATAGGAAGTGAAATCGTTTATTTAAAGAGAAGCTTGACACAAAGAAGTCAAACTAGAGTTTCTGTTGTAAATCTCTTGTATCAATAATGAGCATTAAATCCCACCGAAAACCTGAAAGTTTACAGGTTTTATTTTGGGAAACGTTTATTATATGATTTATTAATCTCATCAGCGAGGTGGGAGCGCGGGAAAAAGCGTCTGGTTTGTTCTGCTAAACTCTCCCTCATCTTCCGGGGTGAGCTGAGGAAGGGTTTCCCAGGATCTGGGATTCCTCCTGCGCGAGTATTGATATTTCTGCTACGATGTTGTTGTGCTCTTCATAATTCATGACATCCATAGCATTTTCACGGCATCTGGAATTTATTCACAAAGCTGCATCCTGCAGCACTTTGGTCCAACATGCATCAACCACAAACATGACCATCATTACAGATTCTCAGCACCAAAACACTGATTGATTTTATAATATAAAAAAGGTAAAACCTTTCTTTTTGCATAAAATTCATTTACATTTAAAAATTGTCTATTTCAAATAAATGAACGACCCTAGCAACTATAATTATTGTCACTTATCTGGATAAACAACAGTTTTCTCTCAAACATTAGTATTTTGTCAAGCAACCAGGAGGGAGCACGTGACGTTCATTTCATTTAATGTCATAGATGATGCATGTGAGGCATTTAAAGCCAGAAAATTTAACATAAAAGTTTTAGAAAACCAAATATTTAATCATTTTCATTTTTAGACGAAATCTGCTTCAGAATTGTCATTTAAATAGACGTTTAAAGACCCACTCCAAAGAAAATTGTGTTTTTGGTATCCAAACGTGTTCTTTTAGTGAAGATGGAGAAGATATTTAACACGTTAAATTAAACTGCATTTCTGATTATTGAAAATCGTTCTAAATCAGGAGTAAAAAAATGCTGTTTTAAAAAGATTGTATCTGTGATGTTGAACATACGTTGGGCGGGGCCACAAGCTCTGCTCCGCCCCATTCGGATGCATCCACCTGCAGACAGATAGATCCATGAATGTCAGCAGGCCCGGCCTGGCATGGGCTCCATGGCGCCTAGGTCATAAATGAATTTGGCGCCCCCTGCAGGAGACAAGTACATCCCAGCTGGAACTCGACCTGAGACACTCTGTGTGTAAAGACACATGCACTATCTGACTGCATCAGTCAGAAGGGTAGAGAGGGGGTTCAACTGTTCAAGGTGTTGGGAAAAATAAAATTCTAGATTGTAGTTTAATTTTTCTTTTCCGAAAAGTTTTAAAGAAGCACTAACAGTGCAACACCGCGCCCCCCTCTCCTCCCCCCAACAGCAGCAGAGTTATTGATTACATAAAAAACTTTTGTGTTATTTTTTTTTTTAATTATGAATTTCTTTATTTTTACATGAAATGAATGCGTCAATGTTAAAAAATTAATTTGAATTATTGTTATTCAACAACTCATCCAGCAGATGGCACCCTAGGCAGCCGCCTAGGTTGCCTTTGCTCATGGCCAGCCGTGCACGTCAGAGCGGGAGTCTCAAACTGTACGGCTGGATAGCTCCGATATTTCTCGCCGTTTTTGTCACACCGTTAATGTCAGGTTGGTGGCTGTTGGGAGATAAACAGATGAATGACAGGAATGCCAACGGTCCCGCCCACAATTCAGAGGTGAATTTCTAAAGAACTCGTGCTGCTCTGCAGAAACTATGTCCAAGAAAATTACATTTTTTTTAGATTTTGGCTGAAAGCGGCATCATCATAGTTCAAAGACGACTGGAACTTCACAGAAGTTCTCTTTGGCTGTGATTCTTCATGATGACTAAAGATGGCGCTCTCCACATTACAGGTCGCTTTCTCAGGCCTTGAAACAAACGTCAAACCGATTTATGTGCCTACAAACAAACTGAAACATTGTCATCACTTAAGGAAAGGATTGGCTGATGGAGGGGGTGGAGTCACTGATGTCACTAATCATTACTTTTTTTAATTTAGAGCCTCAGATGTTAGATTAGAAGTTTTTTCAAGTATAAATAACACAAAAATAAATTTGTTCCCTAACAAAAATATTTTTGTTCTGACTTATTTACAATGCTTCTTTGTAATTAAACACCTGTAAATGTTTAGCTGGAATTTTTGTTTGTTCTAAAATGTATTTAAACAGAATTGGGAACAATAGTGTGATTTATCGAGAAGGAATCCAAAAACAATCAAACTGTTCTTTTCCTGTTTACTTTTTTGTCTTTGCATGAACAGATTTTTCACTTTTACAAAGAGTTTAGTAAAACCACAAACACATTAATCAAAGCATTGTGTGAAACAGATTTTAACGATATGCAGGTGGAAAACCGTGGTGATTCGGTGACGGCCTTGTGCAATCAGAGGCCGCCATCTTGATGAGGGTGATGCAAAAAAAAAACAACTTTGGCACAACTAACATCCTCAGATTTGTGTTTCTTAAGATTAAAAAGCCAAAAGTTTGTGGATTTTTTCCCCCAAATTTTAAGGCACTCCAGTAACGTGACATTTGACAATGTCATGCTCTACCTGAAGAGGGCGCTCTTCATATGGAGGAATCATTTTATCACCAGGGGCGTGTTTTTTTTCTTAGTTTTTGAATCAGCTTTGATATTCATTGCTATAAATTAGAGCTGTCAGGAGACAGTTAAATTGTTAAATTATGTTACATTTTTTAATCACGATTAATCGCATTTTGTCCTGAGTTAACTTGTGATTAATCGCAAATTAATATGTGACCTTTTTTAAGGAAAAAAATGCGGAATTTAACAGTTTAACAGTTTAACAATTTAGTAGTTCTACATTAATTATGAAAACAAGAATGACAAAATTAATAGTTTTCATCAGAAATACTTTATTTTGTAACATTGTATTGAGATAAACTTTCTTAACAATAAAAGGCTGTAACATAAAATGCCTAACAAAAGCCCAAGTGCAAGTGAAGGGCATTTTAAATTCTAAACTTCAATCAACGTTCAGTAAAATAAAATAAAAAACATCAAAAATAACATTTCCATAACACTTTCATGTTCATTTTTTGTCAGGACCAAATCTTTTCCTCCTCTGCTGAACTACAGTAATAAATGAAATAGAGATTTATCATTTCCAATTAACTTTTGTTTTTTAAAACATTAAAGACTGAGAAAAGCGGGATACTCTGTGGATAGTTTGACAGTCTGTTACTGCCGCCGCGTTCTCTGGCTGCAGCTCGATGCAGCGACGTGTCCAGCGGAGCTCACGCCATGAATATGCCGGCAGACAGACCGCTATGCTGGGGCTGGATCACGCTGAAACCTCCAGAACATTTAAAACGTCCCCCGGTGCGCTTGCTGTTCGGAACGTCGGGGGTCCGCAGCTCTCGGGACGCGGCGCCGGACGCGAGCCGGTACCACCAGACGTGGTACTGGACGCGAACCGGAGCCGGATTTAGGGTGCAGGAGTTCTCCAGGTCCTAGTGCCGGCCGGTTTAAGCTCGCAGCTCGGTGTTTGGAGACCCACCCGTGATCTAGTGAGAGCAGCCGGTGAGTTAAAGGGGCGGGACGCCTGAGCGGTATGGAAAGGCACGTATGGGAAAAATCCGCGATTAATGCGTCAAAAAAATTGTCGGCGTCAAACCCATGTCGGAATAATGCGTTTTTAACGTGACAAATCTGACAGCCCTACTGTAAATACAATGTCAACTCTAAAAAAGCTTTCTGTCAAAAAATATTTTGCTGTCTCTTAATTCGGTGAGTAACCATAGCAACGTTTTAAAGGGGAGGAGTTAATGACTTAAAAAAATGCATACAGACCAGTACCACACCAACTAAACCCCAACCGGCCTTAAAAAGCCAGCAGGGGCCAATTAAGGCACACCGGTCACACCTGCCAGGTGAGCAGAAGGAAAAAGGTTCAGCTGGACGTTACGGTCTACCAGGAAGTGTGGCAGAACCAAACTGGAGCTCTGGGAGCAAATACGTCAATTCTTTTCAGAGGCTGAGATGCTGATTCTGCTGCAGCTGAGAGGAACTTGATGATCGGTGCATCTTGAAGGACAACAGGTAGAAAAGTGGATGACGAGTATCATGGAATTAAGATGTCATTTCTCAGATGGTCTCATGAACGGTGACTTAAGAAGAAGAGGTGGAGGAGGAAACATCAGATGTTGGAGAAGTCCAGGTGGAGGTCTGACATCACACATCTGAAATTACACAACCTACCCTATCCCAGGTATAGCCACACCCCTCAGGGGCGAGATGATTCTGAGATATCCAATTCTGACTGATTACCTGGTTCAGGTGTGTCCAGCTAATTAGAACATGCCAGAGCAGGTGTGTTGGAAAGCATGCAGGAATGCGGCCCTCGAGGCCTGGAGTTCTCCATCCCTGCCCTATTCCTACCCCAAATGTGTTCCAAATTATAAAAAAATAAAATAAAAATGAGAAAACCCATAACTGTTAGCTTTGTTAGTTAGCTTAAAGTTTTTTGGGGGCACTTCCTGTTCCGGTTCTGACTGTCGGGTCCTCTTGGTAATTTCCGGTGAGTTCATGTAAACGCCATCACGTTTGGCTCATTTACAAAGAAGGAAAATGCTTTTAAAAATATAAAGTATTTGCGCCCCTCCCCCCAAACCCTCATTATTATCTGAACAATACAGACTAATGAGGCCTGGAGACGAGCGGAGCGTCCGCCGCCGCTCCCTCCACCCATTAGGCCTCATAAGTCGGTGTTTGATCAGCGCCTTTCCCGCCCCTGATGCTCATTAGACCTGATTAGTTATACAATGTTCCTAATTACTGCCACCATGTTTTAATTACCACCTCATGAGCGTCACGCCGTCATCACGTTTCCTGTTTGGCGCCCTGCTTCCCAGCTGATTGGTGCTGGTGTCATCACCGCCATGTCGGAGGGTTTTGTTTTTTTTTAATCATGCTTTGGTTGCCTTAAGACACATGAGTGGTTTTACTTTTAACTTGTATAATTTGACAAAACACATTTTTATGGAGAGTAAAATATTGAAAGTTATTTAAGGTTTAAGTTTATTCTGGAATAATATTCCTGCCTTTTCATTATCAATAATTATGTTAAAAAGTTACAGTTTTAAAGTTTTAAAAATGATCATTCTGCTAGCTTTCTGGGCCATTTTGGCATTTATGAAGATTTTTTAGGCTGTTTTGGAGTTTAGCTAATATTTCAGCTACATGCTAGCTGTCTTGGCCTCCCGAAGTTTTTTTTAGGCAAATTTGGCATTTAGCTCTAATATTTTAGCTGGCTATAATCATGAGCGTTATCAGCTATTAGTTTCAGTATTTTTAGCTATTAGCTTCAGCGATCTCAGCTATCAGCTTCAGTTTTTTCAGCTTCAGTGTTTCAGCTATTGGTTTTCAACTAAGCTTCAGTTTTTTCAGCCTTTAGCTTTAGTGTTTTTACCTATTAGCTTCAGAGTTTTCAGCTATCACCTTCAGCATTTTCGGCTCTCAACATCAGCATTTTCAACTATTAGCTTCAGCTTTTTCAGCTCTCAGCATCGGCGTTTTCAGCTTTCATCTTCTGTTTTTTCAGCTATCAGTTTCAGTGTTTTCAGCCTCCAGCTTAAGTGTTTTCAGCTATTAGCGTCAGTGTTTTTTTTAGCTTTCAGCTTCAGTGTTTTCAACTATCAGCTTCAGTATTTTCAGCCATTAGCTTCAGTGTTTTTAGCTATTAGCTTCAGCGTCTTCAGCTATCACCATCTGCGTTTTCAGCTCTCAACATCAGCATTTTCAACTATTAGCTTCAGTATTTTCAGCTATCAGCTTAAGTGTTTTCAGCTTTTATCTTCAGTGTTTTCAACTGTCAGCTTCAGTGTTTTTAGTTATCAATTTCAGCATCTTCAGCTACCAGCACTAGCATTTTCAGTGGCCGAATTCAGCTTCTTCATTCACACTAGCATTACTGCAGGTAATGCTATATATCTAGTTCATAAGTATGTTAAAAAGTTACTGTTTTAAAATTTTAAAAATGTAGTTTTAGTGTTCAATAAATGTTGATCCTGATCGGTCCAGCGACCTCAGGTGTGTTTTGGATTTTGGCCCATTGTGTGATTAAGTTTGACACCTCTCCCTTAAGGCGCCCTGCACCTTTGAGCATGTGTCGTGTGTCTTGTTGTGAGTCTGTCAGCACAAACGTTGTGTCTTTGCACTGTAACGCTGATGGATCAATCCCATTGAGCTCGTTATGAAGACTGCTGCAGGAAAGCAGCCCAAAAATCAGAGCTCACACACATTTCCTTCTTAATCCCAGACACACACAGACCCCCCCCCCACACACACACACACACAGACACACCCCCACATCTCCCGCCCCTCAGTCTGGTCCCGTTCCAGCCATGCTGTCAATATGCAGCTGGCTGCCCCATTCAGCACTGCAACAGGGCTGTAGAGTGTGTTTGTGTGTGCGCAGCAGCGGCGGCGGCGGCGGTGGCGGTGGGGGGGGTTGTGTTTGCATTTCTGTGTGTGTGTCTGAGAGAGAAAGCCATAGTAATGTAACAGAGGGCTGATTCTCCAAGGCCCCAGCGCTGCACTCAAGACTCTGAGCTTCATTAAAATTTCATCGCTGCTGCGCTCGGCCAAGGTCTATTTATGAAAATGTGCTTCCTCGCTTCATGGAAAACACAAGGCAGAGAGGAGAGGATGGAGTAATCTGAAAGGGAGTGGGATTAACAGCATCTTACTGCTTATTCCTCAGGATTCTGGTCCCTGCTGGGTGGTGTCATGAGACCCGCTGGGTCCATGGCGTCCCGGCGAGGGACGAAAACCCTGCCGACCACTTTCCAGTTGACTTGATGTTTGTGCAGAATGAGACCAGGCTTTTCTAACCAGAACGGGTCGAGCGCTGAGGTTCTGCTGATGCACTCGGTTCCTGAATCTGCACCTGTAAGTGGCTTTATGGAGATGCACCAAAAGGGAAGCTGTTCGTCTAAATGAACGCAGGGGATCATGGGTAATCGGAATAAAAGAAGAGAAACGGTTTACCTGGAAAATGTGGTTCAAACGAACGAATCTGGAACCAAGTCATCTTGGCTTTGGCAAAAACCCACAACAATCAGGAGACTGAAGGCTACAAATATGAAACAGTTCAGATAAAACTCTCTTTGGATGACTTTCCTGTATTTAGGGAACATACACTTTCCTCTGTTCCACGTTGTTCCGTTTAAGCGTCCTGAGGAGCCGATGGGTTCAGTTTGGAGGATGACATACTTCTATTTCATAAATATGTTCCAGTCCATTCCATTATTTGCATTATTTTTTTTTATTACAAGAAACGATGAGAGAAAATTCTGTGACAATGTCTGAAATCTCACAGTATTCTGCAATAAATTTCACGTTCGGCATTTTCTAGTGCACAAAAACAGGCAGACGGCCAGTTCCAACTGCTGCTAGTTTATTAACATAGCTAAATGTTCACAAATCTAAATCGGGGTCTGGCAGGCAAGAGTCAGCGACGGGCGTGGGAGCATCAGAGAGCATTTAGAGTGGTCAGGGTCCAGGCAAGGGTCAGGGCAGGCGGCAGGAAAACAGCAGATCAAATCCAGATGAAACGCTTGGTAGAGTGGCTCAGACAATACTTCGCTCAGAGCACTGCGTAAGTGTCCTGTGGTTAGTTAGCAGATGAGAGACGGCTGAGCAGCATCCAAAAACTGTGCACTGGGGCTGCTGGGAGACGTAGTGCAGTCAGTACTCTGGAGACGGCTCCTGCCGGTGACCAGACTGGAGACAGAGCGCTGACTCCTGACTTAGTCCAGTCTGAATCTATGAATTCCAATATCCGGTCCACTAGAAATTTCCCAGAAGTCTTTGTGAAAAACTAGCATGCATCGAGACTCACTGCATTAGCAAATATATACCACAATGCATTGCGGTCGAACAAATATTGCCAAAAAAGTTTTTAAATGTAATTTTTTAAATTAACCATTCACATTTTCATCATCAGAACACAGTGGAGTCATAAATAAATGTCTTGAAATGTTTGTAGTGATTCAGTTTTTACTTTGTGAAATTGGTGACGTCATATCCGGCACTTAGAAAAACGAAAGAAAAGCAGTGAGACTGGTGTCTGAAATGCCTTTAAAATCCAGGACACTAGATAATTATTTAGTGAGGGATTAGAGTGGTAATTCTGACATATTCTACGTTTGCTTTGTAGGAGTTCAGCCTTCAACCCTGAAGATGACACCTAAATAATACGCCCTTTGACTGTTTACGCAACCAACGTGAATCAGCTGATTCTGATGCAGAGACCAAATTCTTTGCATCGATATGCAGCAACAACAGAAAGTGTTGCATTTACTTTTCTCTGTGACAGAATCCATTACAATTACATGAACTACATAAATGGGTGAGGAGTTATAGTAGCGGAAGAATGCCAACGCTGGAGCTAAAATTTAGGAGAGAAAGAGTTAAAGGACTCGATTAACAGAGAACGGAAAAGGTGAAGCGACAAAGGAACAGTCAACAAAAACTGATGTCTCAAACTCTCGTCTCCTCCATATTTCTGAGTTCAGGTGAGCGGAGCTTATCAAACCTTAAATCCAGGTGTCCCTGATTAACACATTAAAAGGCAAAACTACAAATGAAGACACAGAAAACGTGATTGACTGATTTGAACACCTGAGAAAATAAACTTTATTGACATTGACAGTTTGTGATACGGCCGAATGTTTTTGTTCTGAACAACGTCAAGATTCTTAGAGCACCTTTGTTCCATCACGTCAAAGGATGCTGGGTAAAAAAACTTCTTGGTTGCCAAGGCAATAAATGAATCATATTATCCAAATTAAAGTTACCTGGAACTGTGGTGTCCACTCATGTTATGTAGTGATGTCTATAAAAAAATTATAAGTTCACCTGCAATAGTCAGATTTTAACCCTAATGAATTCATTTTCTCAAAATGAAACCACATATAAACATGTTTTCTGATTAGAATAAGTCATAAAATAATCACAACTATCAATAATTTTGTTCATTTAAGGGAATTCAAAGAAGCACAAGAGAAGTGGCTCTGATTTCAGACGCTTCTTGAAGGAGATTTCTGTCTGAAATAATTCATTTTAGGTCCAAATTGGTTGGAGTCTCCATCTTTTATTGAAGATTATCGAGGAGAACTGCATGTAAATGTTGACTTAAGGAGAAAGAAAAGCTAAAACACAAAGTTTCTTCATTAAAAACGATCATTGAAATATATTATTGGAAATCACAGAGTAGAATGTGGATATTTGGAGATGTTTCTTCTGCTGGAAGGAGATTGGTTTTGCTGCTGCAACACATGTAAACAAGTTATTTAGAGTGTCTCTACTCTTAATTCATAATCATTGTTTTCATCTTGACCTTTTCTGTGATTAAACACAGAGATAATATAGTTAAAGTGTTTCTGTTTGGATTCAACTCAAATTTGTCTTTTTACTTTCACCAGCAGGAACACAAGACACGAGATTTCTGTTCTGCAGATCATTGAGGCTCATGTGAAGACATTTTACTGCTCATCCAGAATGGAGTACTTCTGAACAACCACAGAAAACTAGAGAACCTTCACAGCTGATCCAAGAAACACCTTCAACATGAAGCTTTGATTGTGATGGAAAACCAGGAATCCTGGGTAATTGGTGGTCAGACAGACAGAACAGTCATCCAAACCTCAAGTTAAAAAAACGAGATTCAACTCTGTAGAAACTTCTGCCAATGATAAAAACCCAGGAAATGTAGAGATTTAGTCTTTGTTACTTAAAAGTTATTAAAGTATATAAATACATTTCTGGTCTATAGGTGACCAATGATACATGCACGTGTGGCTGTGTGTGTTTTTATGGATACTGCTATAGATTTGGGGCCAGAAGAGTTTTTAACTTGAAAACCAGATCTGTCTGTGATATGTTCCCTATGGGTAAACCTGGCTCAGATCTGGGGGTTTAGGGGGATACAAAAGGGGACAGTAACAAAAACTGGACACAAATGAGAGTAAAGGGAACAAAGGTTATTAAATAAAATCAATCCTGTGTCCTGAAACAAGAGAACAAAATGAAATAATTAATGAGCTGGTTCAAACAAAAAGGGAGTTGGAACCACGGACAAACCTAAAATAACCAAAATCTACCTACAGAAAACAAACAAACAAAGCACACAAATCAAGACTACCAGGGTCCAACCCCAAAGTAAAATAACAAAACCAAAAAAGAATGACACAAACCAGCACCACACCAACTAAACCCGAACCCCCCTTAAAAAGCCAGCAGGGGCCAATTAAGGCACACTGGTCACACCTGTCAGGTGAGCAGAAG
Organism: Oryzias melastigma; assembly: GCF_002922805.2. NCBI lineage: Eukaryota > Metazoa > Chordata > Actinopteri > Beloniformes > Adrianichthyidae > Oryzias > Oryzias melastigma. Next base: position 27,617,529 of record NC_050525.1, read on the forward strand.
GAAAAAGGTTCAGCAGGACGTTACGGTCTACCAGGAAGTGTGGCAGAACCAAACTGGAGCTCTGGGAGCAAATACATCAATTCTTTTCAGAGGCTGAGATGCTGATTCTGCTGCAGCTGAGAGGAACTTGATGATCGGTGCATCTTGAAGGACAACAGGTAGAGAAATGGATGACGAGTATCATGGAATTAAGATGTAATTTCTCAGATGGTCTCATGAACGGTGACTTAAGAAGAAGAGGTGGAGGAGGAAACATCAGAGGTTGGAGAAGTCCAGGTGGAGGTCTGACATGAGGCTGAAAGGAGGGATTGGATATGAGATCCAAGAAGAGAATCTGGAGTCTCTCCTGCTCCCCTGGAGGAGAGTGGAAAAGAAACAACACATGAATCACACTGCACCAAACAGAGATGGAGAACTAAATGAAAAATAAATGATAAAGAATAAAGTAGAGGACAGAACTGTTCTTAAAGGTCTGTGGGACACTTCCTCTCCTTCCTGTAAACTATCCTGTCTGATCTGACGTAGTCTGTATGTGGCTCCTCCTCCTGACTGTTCTTAGACGGCCTTTTTCCATGTTTTCTAATCCAGTCAATGGGGCGCCTCTCTTTATTTCTACCTTTTGTTTGTGTTTTCACCTTTATTTATAGTTCTTAACTATGTCTTTGACACCAATTTCCTGTCTCTTCCTCAAAATCCATCTGTATTTGTAAATGAGATCCTGCTTTCTGCTCATTCCCTGTTTTATCCAGTTTATCAGGCTGGAAACCAGTCTGGATCGGACAGTTCTGGTCTAAAGTTGGACCGGACAGATCTGCACCAAGTCCAGTTCACTCATGTTGCTCCATAAGAATCGTCAAAAAATATTAGTAAAGATCCAAATGCAGAATTCTGTTCATGCAGCTGCTTTTAAAATAATGTTAAACAAATAAAAGTAAAATCTTTTGAGAAATGGCAGCTTGTTTTTAATTTTCCTTTGTTCCTTATTTACATTTTGTCACTGTGTTTTAGGAAAACTTGATCCGTCGCTCACATTTAATACACACTCAATTATCTATAATTTATAGCCTCAACTGGGGAGCCGTTCAACCATTAAACTTTGATGAAGCCATGTTCTACTCTTTGTTGTAGACCAACATGCCAGCCAGCCACTGTCTGCGAAAAAAAACAAATAAATAAATGTCTGTAAATATGACTAACTGTTTCTGCAGCTGCGAACTTCAAATGTGAGAAGGATGGTTCTGAAGCTGACCGAAGGACTTCAGACATCCAAGAAAACAATCATGATGTTCATTTAAGTCTGAATTTTAGTGATATAAAGTATTTCCCCCAAATGATCTTCATTTATTCAGATATTTGTTTATCACAAAGGTTTTTATCTTTATAGATTTCATGGATTTATGGTTCCACCAATAACATGAAGTCCTCAAACTGTAAAGCAGTCCCATACCATCACACCGCCACCGCAGTGTTTGGTTGAGATGTTTGTGGACGTTCTCCTTCCAGAAAGTTCCTGCTGGTGTTTTTGGACTCATTTTGGTCCCTCGATTCTGGAAAGGCGAGGCGAGGCGAGGCATCTCATTTGGTCTTAAAGCTACAATTGAACATTTTTCTGATAAAAACGTGTCAGAAACGTCGATTCTCGTCTGTTCTTGGATCTTCTAAGATCTTTGAGTTTCCAGACATATTCCACACCTTAAAAAGTGAAATATTGGATCAATTAACAAAAGTTCTGTGATTTTACATTTTACAGCTGAGTGTACCATCCATTTGAAGTTTTTATTTAATGTAAACAAATATTTTTAAATATAAGATATGACAGAACTTTTCTTAATTAATCCAATATTTCACTTTTACAGATGACTTCATGACTCAGCAGTATTTGAAAAAGATTCTAACTCAACTTTTCAAAGATTGATTTTAGGTGCAGTTCTGTCATACATTTACGGGAGCGAGTAATTACTTATTTACAAAGCAACATATGATATTAATATGTTTTTTCTCATAATTTGAACCATCTGAATGAGAAAAAAATGGGATAGAAAGTAAATATGAGGTCTGGAGGATACAGTGAGGTGTTTGTTTGTTTGTCTGTTGACATTTTGTGCACTTTCTCTGCTAAAGTTGTGACAAATTTGTCTTTTTCACAAATTGAAAGTGTTTAACTTTGAAAAATAAAAATAGATAAAAATTAATTCGATCCTCTTGACCACCAGCAATGCAAACATGTCTTCTATGGGACATTTCTAAAGCTGAATATGAATTAACTCCTTTTGGTTTAAGACTTTTGGGCTTTAAAATGATGCCAAATATGAAGGGGGCGGGGCTTTGGGAATTATAGTTTGATTTAATCAAATGTGTGGATACTTTTTTTTCCGGCAGCCAGTAATCAAACAATGAAATTGTTTATTTCTTCAGACCAAAATCCGATTCGAAACGTTCCTGGTTTTTGTGTTTATTTAGAATCTGTTTTCTCCTTTTTCTGATGACGCGCTGACGCCGCGCGCGCGCGCAGGCCCCTCCTGCTTGTGGAAGCGGCTCTAAAGGCCAGGATTGGGTTTCTCCGGGGGGGATCGGGGGCCGAGCTGCTGTTGTACGACACATAAATGCAGCTTCTTAACAAACACGCCGGAAAATCAATAGTATCATAACAGCTGCTATTTATTATTCATCCATCACAAGTTTATGGATCAAAACTCCAGCTGAGAAAAACGGAAAAGTTTGATGCATGTCGTTGGTGGAAGTGTAAGACACAAGAATACATCAAATATCTAAAAATATGCATTTCCAGGATTTTAAAGTTCAATAATTTTGCGCTAATGTTTACTTTTTTTTCAACAATTGTAAACCAGCTGATAGTTAAATTATTCTTTTGTAAATTGGAATATGGGGAGAACATCTATTTTTTAATGCAAACATATTTTAAATACGTTTTTGAGTTTATTTTTTAACGGCAATATCATTTATCATATTGACCTTCAGTTGCAGACAGAAAATAGCTTTAAAGGATTAAAAACATTTTTGCATCTGACAACCAGAAAACTTTAGTAGTTTTCTTTTGTGCCCAAAAATATTCTACAGAAAAAAAATTACAAGTACAAAAAATATTTTTCCCCGTTTTTAACTTAAATAAAAAAAGTATTCGTTTATGTCAAAATAAATTAATAAAAAAAATAAATTAATAAAATAGGAGAACATTTTTAATTAAAATGTTTGTTTCTTATTTTTAAAATTAAGATTATTTTCGGACCTTCAGCTTTTAAATATTCATCTGTTTCTATTTGCTAAAAGAAAAATAAGTTAAAACTCCATCAAAGAAACGCTGTTGGGACATTAAATCTTGGACTTTTAGCCTCAGTTGATCATTTTTTCCCGCGCTGCCTTAATTCTCCAACACTCTTTTATTCTTTTAAGCTTCTCAACAAATCCAAACTTTATCAATATTTGGGAAAGTCTGGGGGAAATGGTTTGAGGGTTTGGAGTTTTATTTCGTGGAGGCGCGTGCGCGGAGTGGCGCGCGGCGGCGGTGAGAAGCCGTGTTCTCCTCGGACCCGCAGCGATCGATCCTCCACTCACTCAGGGATCAAATCCTGTTCATCACCGCTGGAAGCAGCTCTCAGGCGGAGCTCCTTCACCTCCATCCTGCTCGGGTTTCACAGCAGCAGCTGCGCGCGCGCCACCAGCGGAGGAACCCCCCCACCCCTCCAAAAAAAGCGCCCAAACTCCAGCAGGTCAAGGAAAACGTGCACGGTTTTATTTCAGCTTCAGACAGTAAAGCACACTTTCACAAAGGAAACACGTTGGTCTGATGAGCCAAAGAAATAAATAAAATAAATAAATAAAGATGACATGAATCAGGAAAAATAAACAAATCGGAACCTTTTCTGCAAATAAATAAGGCCGACGGTCTCCCCGCATCGGAATATCTACAAAGTGCGCTCCACAGATGTGCACGAGGAGGGGAGCCGCGCGGCTCCTGGATCATCTGATTGTCAGAGCATCATTGCAGTGAGATTTACACACCAGTGAGTCTACAGGCCTAATGCACCAACACAAGTGCGTGTTTGGATCCGGAAACCACCACGAACGTGAAACACTAATGAGGTAGACGCACAGCCGAAAGCGTGTGCGCGTGTGTTCGTGCGTGTTTTTCTTTTCCTTCCTGTTATTGCGGTGCGTTTCCAATACTTCTTTTTTTGCGCACAGAAAAATGCGCTCCCGTTAACAGTAAACCATGCAGTGGATCTGATGAAAGATGACCCCCCCCCTCCCCCTCCCCAGTTTAAAACAACATTTAGGTCTGCCCCCCACCCCAAAAAATAATAAAATAAAATAAAAACAAGGAAAACAACTGATACCATTTGGATGAGTTTTTTCCACTCGGAGGTGCGTCTTATTTACAGATATGTACACACATAAATATAAAAAGCTATCCCGGCTAAAGAGGACAATCATCTTCCCTCCATTCCGTCATTATTATTCTCATTTTTGTACAGGATTTGCCACATCCGTGGGGAAAACGCCGCTCCGTTTTCCTGTTTTCTCTGAAGGAAAAGTCTTCAGGCGCGCGGAGTCCAAACAGCTTTTCGTTGCATTGGACAGTGAGAAGTGGAGAATACTCTTTTCTTTTTTGTTTTTCGTGCTCATAAGGAAGAGGAAACACTGTGAGAGCCGCTCCGCTGCTGTTCAGAGTCACAAAGTTTTCGATTTCATCCCACAACGTCCGTTTTTACATCTGAGGGAGGGAAACTCGTGCCTTTTTCTGGATGTGAGGTGCGCGCAGGTGCGTCCCGGCGCAGAGCGCGCGCTTAGCAGCTCGTCTCTGATTGGTCTCTATGGAAACGGGCCGCGGCCCTCCCGGTCTTCAGTGCGTCGCAGAGAACTTCATCCGTTTCTGCTTTTGCCGCTGGTTGCAGAACCAGACCCGGACCACGTTCTTCTTCAGGTCCAGCTTCTCCGCGATGGCGGCGATCTTCTCCGAGGAGGGCCGCGGCTGCACGGCGAAGTAGGCCTCCAGGGAGCGCTTCTCCGGCGCCGCGATGGACGTGCGTTTCCGCTTCTTGTCACCGCCGTTGAAGATCTCCGGCTTGGACATCTTCTCCCGCTGCGCGCGCTCCGCCTCCTCCAGCCAGGCCTCCAGGATGGGCTTCAGGGCCACCATGTTGTTGTGCGACAGCGTCAGGGACTCGAACCTGCAGATGGTGCTCTGGCTCAGGCAGCCCACGCCGGGGATCTTCAGGTTGGCCAGCGCGGCCCCCACGTCGGCCTGAGTCACCCCCAGTTTGATCCGCCTCTGCTTGAACCTCTCGGCGAAAGACTCAAGCTCCCGGGGGTCCGGCTCCGCGTCCCCGCCGGAGCCCCCCAGGGAGCCGTGCGAGCCCAGGCCGTGCGGGTGCATGTTCATGGACTGCGGGTGGTGGTGGTGCTGCATGTGGTTGATGGCCGACATGTGCGCGTGCGCGGTGTGTGAGGCGGTGGAGCAGACGTCGGAGCCGGGCATGCCCCCCAGCGAGATGCCGGGCGTCAGATGGTCCAGCAGGTCGCCCTCCAGGCCCTGCGCGGGCTGGTGGTGCCCCGGGTGGTGGTGCGAGGTCAGCACGGACGGGTGGTGCAGGTGCGCCGAGGACGAGGTGGGGGTGCAGGTCATGCTGGTCATGGTGGTCATGGTGTGGTAGGTGGCGTCCGGCTTGAAGGGGTGGCTCTTCTGCGCCACGATGTCCACGGCGGCCAGAGCCTCGGCCCTCTGCAGCAGCGATTCATCGAAGCCCGCGAAGATGTTCCCCTGAAGCTGCGGGAGAGCAGAGGGACGCGGTCAGAGGGAAACCTCAGGGTGCGGAGCATGCGCACTTGGATCCAAACTTTTGTCCAGACTTCTGACCAATATTTTAAATAATGCAAATATTGTTAAAAAATCTAAAACCCCAAAATAATTTCAAACAAGTTTATGTTTTGGTTCTTGACGTCAGGAGTTCCCCGTTCAGGCGCTCGTGCGTCCGCGCGCCGAAGGATGTTCATTTCATTTTAATATTTACGATCTCCTGAATAATTTCTGTGGACAATTGAAACGAGACGGCTTTGAATATGAATGGGAAGATATGAGAACTTCTCCTCCTGTTCCTCCTCCATCAGGAGGCGGCCTCTGATGCGCATCTGTGAGTCTTTTACGCACAAGATTCATTTTATTTCACCTTTAATGGTCTGTTTAATATTTTTAAACTTCATTTCCTAAACAATTTTAGTAAATTAAATATTTTCATAACAAAAAGTAATTTAAAAAAAGTTGAGATGTGATCATATTTTGGTTGTTGACTTCAGAACTTCCTCGTTCAGCAGCGCTCGTGCCTCCGTGCGCCCTAAGATGTTCATTTCATTTTAATATTTACGATCTCCTGAATAATTTCTGCGGACAATTGAAACGAGACGTCTTTGAATATGAATGGGACAATATGAGAGCTTCTCCTCCTCTTCCTCCCATTCCTCCTCCATCGGGAGGCGGCCAGTGAGGCGAATCTGTGCGTCTTTTACGCACAAATCTTAAACTGTCTGTTTGATTTTTTTAAACTAAATTTACTAAATCATGTTTGTAAATTAAATAATTTTATTTTACCTTAACGAATACATTGTAACATGTTTTCAGCAGAAACACAAATTTTCCTGTCATTTTTCTGGAGTTTGGACATCCTTCAGCTTTCACGGACGCGCGCTTCCATGAAAAACTTTGGGATTGCAGACATTTTGAGATTTTCCCTTCGTTATTCCAAAGGTTTTCTGCTGCGGGAGTTGGGAACTCACCGACGGCGTGGGCAGGCAGGCTCTGCGGATGGCCTCCGAGCTGGAGTGCAGAGGCGTGTACTTGGGCTCGTGCAGGATGGGGTGCATGCTGAAAGGCTGCTTGCTGTTCATCGACATCATGATTGCAGAGGTGAGGGAGGGTCGCTGTCCGTCGTCCTCGATCGGCTCCGTTTTGGTTTATTTTTCCAGAAGAAACGCCTTCAGAGAGCAACCGGCCGCTCACACAGAGGAGGAGCTTCGATGGGGAGAAAAAAAAAATCAGAAACGCCGAGGAGAAGTAACTCCGAGACTCCTGCGGATCTTCTGCCTCCTTCTCGCCTGCAAACGCCTCCTATAGTAAAGATGCTCCTCGCCTCGGGCGCCTATATTGGACCACTTGCTTGCAGGCTACTCCTCATTGGAGGAGCGTCATCGCTTTCTGTCAAATGTCTGCACCAATCAGATGGAGATACCCGACTTTAGACGCGCCCCACGCGCACCGAAGAGAGGAGCAATAAGGAAGGACGCGTGGAGGAACGATTTATGCTGAAAAATCACTTTCTGAGTCCAACAATCTGCATAAATGGAGTAAAAAAATGTGAATTTACGCACAATTTAACACATAACTGCAAAACAATTAAACAAATTGCATTTGAACTAAGAAAATCAAGTACAAACCCAACTTATTGTGTTGTTTTTATCAATTAATCTTAAAAATGTAAGTCGTCTAATTATAATATAATAATATTTTAAAGTAAAAATACCTAAAAGACGCTGCACTTTTAGTTTATACCTTTAATCTGCATCTTCGGGATCTTCAGGATCTGAACCATCAATCAGCCTCCAATCAGGAGCGCGAGTCTCCTCCGATGATTCACAGATGCGCGCGCGCGGGAATTCCTCCGCTGGACCTCAAGTCTCAGCAATTAATGCATAAATTAATCATCGTTCATTTACTTTGCGGTCGCGCTCACACGCGCACCAACACACACACAACTCTCAATTAAAGAATAAATAGACCTAAAGAGCGCGTGATGAAATATTTACGCGTAAACCGCGCGGGGTCAGCGGGCGCGCCGCGTCAATCAAAAGGGAGAGAGGGGGGTTTCCGGCTGACACGCGCGATCACAGAGAATGATTATCGCGATGACAAGGCAAAGAAGTGGGCGGAGCCAAATGATTGATGGAAAGGATGAAGTTTCAGCTCCAACATGTAAGTTAGTATTATTAACAAATGACCTAAAGTGCTGAAAACATTAATTTTTACTTTACATTTCAGAATAATTGAGTTTATTTTCTTTTTGTTCCTCAATTGAACAGATTTAAGGACGTTATATTGTTTGAATGTCCTAAATGTTCGGAGGAGAAGCAGGCAGCAGGTCAGCATCACCTGCTTTGAGCACACAGGTGTGTGCACGTGGGACAGAGGCGTTTTCTACTCCATCAGGACTTCACCGAATACACATTTAGCTTGAGAATCTTCACATTTTTGCTGCTTTAAACGAATTTGCAAACCCATTAAAGCCTGACTGTATTTCTAAATGTATAAAAAATATTCTTCATTGTTTATTTCCATACCAGGTGATGCTAAGCTAAGTGGATTCCTGGATTTAATAGCGACATTAAGGGTTAAAGCTGCAATGTCTGTTTTTTGTCTGTAAAAGTTCCATTGATTATTTTTATTATAAGTTTAAGGATAAAATACTTTGATATCTTAAAAATTTTCAAAGTTTTTTTAACAAGTTAAATACTAACAGAAAACAACAATTAAGCTATTTTCCTGTTTTACCAATTAAGATGCTTATAAATGGACGTTTGTGTTTCCTTTGATCAAAAGTCAAGATTTTGGAAAATCAAGCTGATTGGTGGAAGTTAATTTATCCAGGAAGTGTTTTGATTGACACATTGTTTTGTAGAGAAATCTCAAATCTGTTGGAAGTAGTGCCACCTAAAGTCAAAACTGAGAACTGCAATAAAATGTCTCGTTTTTCTTGACGTCTAAAAACTTGAGGAATGGTTATAAACTGAAAGAGAAAAAGTTAGTCATTAAATGGATGTCATTTTTTTTTTTAAAAAGGCCTAATTCTTCAAAAATACCAAATAGGGCCTGCAGATGGTGAAGCAGTCAGCACCAAAGCCTGACAGAAATCCACAGAGGAGAAACTTCTAAGGAAAAGAGTCCAGAAACACGACAAGAAGGTCCTAAAAGAAGCACAAGAAGATGGAAAGACCTGCAGCCGTCAAGAGTCGGTTCAGGTCAGAGTTTAGGATCCAGACTTTTGGATAAACATGGAGAACACAGATGAGCCACAAACCCTCTGGACTAATGAGACCCAGAGCAGAGGTCAGCGACCTTCAACAGTAAAAGAGACATTTGGGCTCGTTTTCTCTTTTCTAGTCTTACTTTAATCTTTAAGAAAATTGGGATTTGCATGACCTTCTTTTAAAAAACAAAAAAATATATATGAATTATGTCGATTTTTTTGGAAAAAAGCAAAATCAAAAATATAAAAAGAACCTAGCATCTATTTATAATTTTAACTAATCTAAATTAAATAAATGAAGTAATCCTTGCCTTAAAAAAATACTATTTTCTTTTTCTTTCTTTTTTTGTTCTTTTATCACTCTTTGTCCTCTGCAGTCTTACACTGTTGGGTTTTGTTATTTTAGTTTGGGGTTGGACCTTGGTAGTCTTAGTTTGCAGGCTTTGTTTATTTGTATTCTTTAGGTAGTTTTGGTTAGAGGGAGCTGCTGACTCCGACGGTTGACATGCTGGGTCAGCAGTCTCCATGACTGATCTTCTGTTTGTCCAAGGAGAAAACACAGAGAGATAAAAGAGCCACATGTGGATCTGGAGCCTCATGTTGAAGACCTTTGGCTTAGAAGAACGTTCAAGAACGTGTCCTATCAAATCTGGAGTCAAATTAAAGATGGTTGGGGCTGTCTTGTAAACTAAAGACAAACAACTAATGACGGATGTAACAATCAAAGAAAGCATCATTTTAGAATCACTCCTGTTGAAATAATCTGATATTTTTTGGTTAAAGAAACAAAGTTTGTCTCATATTCTTTATTACTGACTCATGAGGAGTTCTTAATGTTATAAAGTTTAAAGTGTTTGTAGTATTCAGTACTTTTTTGATTTTTTTTTTATCAAACATACAATTTAAATCATACTTGACATGTTTCGACGGAGACGTTCCAACATGTCAAGTATGATTTAAATTGCGTGACTGATAACAAAATAATCAAGAGTCATGAGGAGTTCTGTGCTGTAAATAAATATTTCATTATGGGCTACAGGAATGAGAAGAAACTGCTTCTATTTCAGTAAATATATAAACTGCCGTCCATTTTTTTATATCTAACAAAAGATTAAAATATAATTCAGCTTTTAAAATTCCCCAAAATTTCAATCCAAAATGTTTTAAAGGATAAAAATATACTTGTTACTTCATAAAAGACCAACCTGGCAACCCGTTGAGGGCTAATCTATATAATAATGTAATTTAATCTTCATTTCTGCTTTGTTCCTGGTGTAACTTTGCCTCCCGCTCTGCAGTCTTTGACTCGCCTACAAAGGGAGCAGCGGCGCGAGGAAACCTGAGCGAGGCCTTTTGTCCTGCCGGAGCCCCGGCCCTCCAGAGGGTCCCCGGCACCCGCTCATCAAATATGCATCACCTGCCTGTGCCGGGGCGCCTGCAGGCGGTTGGTCCTTTGGGAGCGCGGCACTTTACGCACCAAGTGCAGGGAGCACATCTGGGACAGGAGGAGGACCTCCGGCGGGAGATGAAGGAAGGAAGGAAGGAAGGAAGGAAGGAGAAACAAAATAAAGGAAGTCTAAACTCTACATTTACTGCATTTATGCTGGCTTTACTTCTTTATTTTTTCATTTTAAATAATTTGAACCTAAACATTGTTTTTTAATACAGAGAGCAACAGTTCTAGTCTAGTTTTGGTGACTAGTTGTGTTTAAATCTTTAATAAAGCTTTCATGTCTCTTCTTTGCAGAATTGTTTCAATCCAAACTTGTGGAGGATCTTTCCAAATTAGGAATGGAAAAAATGTGCGTATCAAACAAGAATTGATTCCAAAATCATGAAGAATCTGTCCCAAAGAAGAAACGTCTGCAGTTCACTGATCTGAACTTAACGTCTTGAATCAACATTTTCCTTCAGGATTCATGGTTCCATCTTGATTGTGACAAAAAGTTGTGGTTCACAGTTCCTTTAGGGTTGAATTCACTGTATTTTTATTTGTACTACCTATTTAATATATATATATATTAAACTTGTTTCAACCTGAGCTTAAGGTGTGGAGGGAAGGCCTTACCGGTTTTCACGGATAACATTTAAACATTTTTTGGCTTTCATTTGGTTTAAATTTGTAAGAAAAAAATGTGGAAGGAATCTGTGAGTCAGTTCAATAAGGGAAGATATTATGAGCGCTAATGAATTTTCATTTGTGATACAGAAAAATGTGTAGGAAATACATGCATAATCTTTGGCAGTTCGGTTCTGAGCCGCTGAGTCCTTTTTATTCAGATTAGATTAGATTAGAAATGGTTTATGTCAAGCAATCAAGAGTTAATAATGCATGTGAGATACAATCAATAAACAGAAGTTTACATAAAGACATGTCCAACATAGGATAACTAGACATCCTGGCACTCAGACCATAGAACCATGGTGGTTGGAGGTCAGTCCATAAAGCATCAGTCCAGGTGGAGAACAGAGTGGAGGGCCGGCGAATTGTCTAGAATGCACAGAGAACTATGAATTCAAAGACCTACTCCAACTATATTATGGTCTTTTAAATTATGACGTTTTTAGTTAAAATCTATAAGCCTGAGTTATTTTCTAGGATATGGTTTCTGCTGCATGGCAGGAGTTAATCAGATATTCAGCGCTTTTTGGTCCAGAATAAGCCTGATCTGATTTCCCATCATCCCTTTGTTTACACCTTCTCGCACTAGCTTATAACCCCGCATTAGCTAACATTGGCGATGCTATTAAACTGGTGAGTGATACCAGAGTTATCCAGCTGTACAGTTTGGATCCAGATTCGTGTCCCAGTGGTCGCACGGCCATCGGAGCGGAATCGCTCTATCCACTGCAGAATGTGACACCTGCTGGTGATGTCACCTGTGACTAGAATTTTAGTGCAATCGGTTCCAAATCGTTTTATTTATCTTCAATTTATTTCAGCGATTGATGCTGTCGATCTAAAGCCATCCTGAGAACTGCCATCCAGAACCTCCGCTCTTCCCTTTCAACTTCACAATAAACCACCTAAATATCCCCTATCCAGGACTTTGGGTCCACTACCACCTGACAGGAAATACAGAACTTCACACAGAGACAGCGAGAGCAGAAAACTAGATGGAAAATAGAGCAAGTTACTGGAAAGATGTGTCTTATGTTTAATATCTTGCAGCATTCCAGAATTCAGTTTGTCCCTTTTTTGTTTTTATTTTATCTTTCTGTTTAATGGAGGAACACACCACTTCCTCTTCTGCCTTACATGTGCTTGCACATTAGTAAACGCAGCAAGCATGTGAGCGTTACGCTAAAAAAAATAATAATATGCAGACGAATTCTTCGCTTGAAAAGAATAAACACCACTCAAAAGTTTACTGCAGTTATCGCGGAGAATCTCAGTCAAAACCAGCCGACATTAGTATGAACTATGAACTGGACTGATGCCATAACTGATCGCTTTGAAGTATAAACCTATGTATATATACATATACATATATATATATATATGTATACATATGTGTGTGTGTGTATATGTATATACAGTATATATAATATAGATACTGTATAGACATGTACAGTATCTATATTATATATACTGTATATACACCCACACATATGTATATATATATATATATATATATACAAACATATATTTATATATATATGTGTGTATATATATATATATGCACTGTTATATGTGTGTGTATGTATGTATATATATATATGTGTGTGTTTGTGTTTGTATATGTATATACAGTATATATACTATAGATACTGTATATACATATACAAACACACATATGCATATATATATATGTATTTATATATGTGTATATATATATAATGTGTGGGTGTATATACAGTATATGTCTATATGTATGTATATATATATATATGTATATTTTTATTTATATATATACATATATATATATATATATATATATATATATATATATATATACATGTATATATATACATATATACATGTATATATAATTTCCTCAATAACATGTCAAAAACATAATCAAAGTCGGTCTTTAAAAGTTAAAATACGATTGACCGAGAAGGAAAGGTGGAATATTTAGCTATTGATTTAAAAGTGAAGTTCTCAATGATTTACCTGTACCAGTTACCTGTACAGGTAAGTGAGGTAAATCTTCCTTATCAAAAATGGCATCTTTACCAAAAACTTTGGTTACTCTCCAACTTCCTCTTTCTCGTGTCTTTTCGGTGTAACAAAACGGTGTCCGCACCTCCATGAGTGTCAGTGATTTTACGTGCACGCACCATTGCCCTCTAAACATGGACAAAATGCACCTTCTGCGTGCATCCTCACACCAAACCGTCACATGTGGGACATGCAGCAATGCATTGGCGGCCGTGTGTGCCGGGAGTGCAGTGGACTCAGAGGAATCAAACACGCTGCAAAGCTTTCAGAGAACAGAACATGGCTGCCACACGCTGTATTTCTGCCACATTTAGCAAATGGACGCTGAAGTGCAGCCTTCCGCCGACATCCACCGCGGTCTCGTCACGCCGCTCTCGCCTTCCCTCCTTCTCCGTAAACTCTTGTCCTCCTTTTCTCCCCCCTCTCTACTTCCTCAATCTCTGAATTATTGATAGTGAGTAAAATCTGACGTTGTAAACTTTGTGACCATTCACCAAATCGGCCTTCACTTCTCGCCAAGGGGGCCCGCCGAAGGGTAGGTGGTGTCTAACCACACACTTTTAATGTAATTGCCTGTAGGGTTCCTGGTAAATATTTCATTGGCTGCCAGTACAAATTAAAGACACAAGGCTGGAAGAAAAGGTTAGTAGGTTCGCTTTGGGAGAGATTCTGTGCACTTCACCTGCGACGGCAGGTTCTGGAAGGGGATTTGCTGCTCCAACAGTGGTGTAAGAGTAAACCCGCTTTCTGCTTCATATGGCTTCAAGGAACGACACAACAGACAACTAAGTGTCCGAGTATCATCAATGGGACCTCATGATGCTGAGAGATACAACTTCCTGACTAACAACTCTGCAGCTAAAGTTAAAGAATCAGCTCTTAATTTTGTCATTTTTTAACTTTTGTGAGCGTCTCACAAAACACTGGACCACTGAATGTCTTTGTTCATTGCTAATTATCTCAGACTGTGGAGGACCTTTTCTAAGCTCTCTTTCCAGGAGAAGAATGAAACTCCAGACCGAGCGACACATGAGTGCAGACTTTTACTGATCTGTTGGGGTGAAGAGAGCTTTAAATTTGTCTGTCAATCTATGTCCATGAGATGTGGATTGGGAAGAAAGGGATAAGATCAGACAAGCAGGAAACAAGCATCCTTCTCGGGTCATCTGGGGTTTTCTTCAGAGATACGGTTGGCCTAGGAAAAACGGGAAATGGAGTAGATTTTCCACATATCAAGAGGTGCCAGTTTGAGTTTATAAATACATATTTTTGGAGTGAGACTCCTGTTTTAAAAAAATTGAACTCTCTTTGCAAAAGTGCAGCAAATCTGAGTCTAGAATGACAGACTGGACCGGGGTCTGCAACCAGAGCCTCATGCAGCTCTTTTACCCCTCCATTGTGGCTCTCTGTCTTTAAGAAAAGTGCTAAAAATTGTAATAAATATTAAATTTGTTAGTTGAGCTTAGCACATTCAAATATATGCTGCACTCTTGCATGTAGTTGTTGTCATAATGAAAGAAAATGTCACGTTTGACTTGTTTTTTTTGAATTTTTAATTCAAAATCTGCAGCAGCAGGAGGATCTTATTTGACACAAAGTGTATTTTATTTTGAAAGGAACTTGTGTTTGCTACTGTCAAAATTAAAGACGTTAAAGTTGTTATTTGTAGAAAAATATCACACTTTTCTTAAAATTGGGTTGGTGTAAATATTAGAAAGCTACATTTTCTAAAGGAATTGGTAGATGGCCACATAAAAAATAAAGTGTGTTTTCTAAAACAGTAAGTAGGATTTGGTGTCTCTCGGTGAGTTGTGGTCTGTCAGAAACTGGACCAAATGGCTCTTTTGGTGTTAAAGGTTGCAGACTCCTGGACTAGACTGTAGTCTCTCTTGGCAAATGTTTTGGTATCTGGAAGAACTGAAGACACTCCGTGATCACGAGGTCCTATCTTGGATTGTTGTGTCTGGAACCCAAACCTGGGTTAATTGATGGAATTATTGTGGTTTTGAACCTACGTGAGACTTCAGGCTATTTTAAAACATCGGATTTTCAAACTAAATCCCGCAGCCTGAACTGAAGGACCAGATTACTGTTTTCAGACAAATGTGCCCCCTTTAGTACCAGCTATAAAATGAAACTCCTAGGAATTTGGATCTATCGCCTCCTCACTCCTCAAGCATGATTGGGAAACTACTTGAGAAAAAAAAACACATTGGAATTAGTAGTTGCAGATTTTAAAAGTCGTTAGCAAGCTTGCCAAAGTGACGTGCAGCTCTTGCTTGAACATTTTTGACTGGAATATTGTGAACATTTATTATGCGACCCCTTGGCTCAACCTGAGCAAAACTATGTGATATATGATATGAATATATTAGGAATGTGGGCGTGGTTAACATAAAACCTCTGGTGCCAAAGAAATGCAAACATTTACTTTTGCAGGTTCTTCTTAAAATATATAGACTTGCTCGCCAGCTCCAGACGAGCAAAAAATAAAATGGTTGCTATGGAGATAAACCAGGGGTCTGCAACCTGTGGCTCCGGAGCCACATGTGGCTCTTTTAACTCTGCATTGTGGCTCTCTGGTTAATAAAAAAATGTTTTTGTGGTACAAGTAGCTGTAAAGTAAAAAGTAAGTGGTAAAGTAAACAAAAAAGTAAAATATTCAATCACTCTGTGAGCCTTCTGATCATGGTTAACTGTAATGCTCCAAACAAGCAGTTCGGCTTTGAATCGGTTTGAAACATTTTGGGAAATTTTTAAAAATCAAGTGGAGGTCAGTAAGCACAACCAGAATTCATATTTTTGAACAAATCCAAGGATTTTGAGTGCAACATGTTGTTAGAAAAATACAGTAAGGGTCACTTAACCAGCTCTGATTTGATTGTTATCAATTTGATTTACTAATTTCTGCCTCAAGTGCACCACAAAAGGTGAAATAAACAGTTTTTTTCTTTAAATCATTGCTGACATCACACTACACATTTCTTCTTCCTCTGTATTGAAATGTGGTAAAGGATGACTTTTATTTTGAAAGGACTTTATGTGAACCTCTGTCACAAGTTATAAACAGTATCAGTGTCGTATTTATCTAAAGACCATCTGGCTCTGGGCTGTAGTCGGTGAGAAACAGACTCAAATGGCTCTTCAAGTGTTGGCGGCTGCAGACCCCTGAGATAAACCAACAGAAAGCCATGAATTTGTCAAATACAGCTCAGAAAAGGTGGAGGTAGGGGCAGAAGGGGAGAGTGAGGGTGGTAGCTACTCAGCCAGCGAGGGCAAACCAAAAATGGGACGGCGAGGGCGAAGGCAGCGTTCTTGTTTTTGCTCTGCAATGGTTAACATGATTTTACTACTGCCTGTGTCTGAAACTTCTGGGCTGCTTCATGCTGTCTTTGTTTACTGGAAAGTGGCGTGCTGTAAGTATGATGTCAGAACCAGGACGGTAAAATCCGCTGGAGAAGACTGCACTGAACCCTCCTCACCATCAGGAACTCTGGACTCACCAGAGAACAGTTAGTGAAGGTTTCTTTAACAACCAGGAACTGCGCTTTGATATGGTGATAATTGAAGATTCTGCCCGGGGGGGGTGTCTGAAAGAATCTGCAGGATGGGTCAAATGAAGGGGAGAACCAAAAAGTTCAGCTTGGTTCTGCAGAGATGATGTTTTTAGGTGTTCTGAAGACTCTTCTGAAGATGGTTTGTTTGCGAAAAAACAGCCCCGCTGCTGAGTAAGACAGCAGGACCACTCACAGCGGTCCTCCAGATAAAGGTGGCGAAGATCAATGAACCGCTACTCCTCTGAATAAAGTTGTTGGAACAAATTTAAGCTGAAGAACACAACTTTCTTGACCAAAATCCTTAGAAATCAAATAACAAGAAACAGGCAGCTCACCAAACAGACTTTAGATGCAGGAAACGGCTGATTGCACGAACGTTGAAGGGTATAAAGAATGGATGAACAGGAAGTAGATGGAAAAATAAAAGCCCCTGCAGGAAATAAAGCAGATAGGAAGATCTGTGCTGAAGCAGGACTTGGACTCCTTGAAAATTTCTTTTTTTTTTCCTAAACTGGTTCAGTAAATTCAGTAAATTCAGACTGCATCCATTTTTAGATTAGGATTTAATATTTCATGATGCAAAACCTTATTGTTTCTTTTTTCTATTTGTGTTTTTGCCATTTTTTGAGCTGGTCAGATTGCTTTCATCTTTAATGACGGCCGGTTTGACTGTGTTGCTCGTCTGTTTGCTCCTCTTCACACTTTCTCCTTTCGACATGTGGCTGTTTGTATTCAAACCAGAGTTCTCTCACAGGGTTATTTCTTATTTACGGTTTCTGCATTTTTCATGGCTACTGTTTTCATTATCCCCACCTCCTAATGCAAGTCTTTCTTTCATCTCTCCTTCTAATCTTTTCTTGTGTCTTTCCACATGTTGTAATTAGGCTGCTGATGGAAAATCGCAGAAGGGGAAGAGAACGGACGAGGACAACGCTGAGAGAGAAGCACGGAGAAGGAATGACAGAATGAAGGAAAAACAGATAGTAAATGAGACAGAGAAAGAGAGAAGACATATTTTGGATCAATAGATTAACTGAGTGCTCATGTATTATGCATCGGAGCCCTGCAGCACTTTCACATAAAGGGAATGTTGGGCAGGATTGGCGTGTAAAAGCTTCATAACCGCGGGCCTGTTTACTCTGAGCATACAAGGGGACCGCTGTCATCCCAAACTGAGCAGCACTGAACCAAAATGATGCTGGCAGAAGGAGACACTGCAACAATGTGTGCATGAGTTCATCCCATCATAAAGAAGGGCACAATGAAACAATAAAAGAACCAGGATAGAGTGTTTTATTTGATACGCTCTATTTGAAATTCAATTTATCCAACATTTCAGGTCAATCTGAACAAAATTTATAAGATTATTTTTTTTAATTGAATCCAATGCTCCGGAATCTGAAAACAAACAAACAAAAGTTGCAGTTCATCAAACGACCACTGAAGGCTGGTTCCAGTCAAATGTAAATTTCCTGTTTTCTCTAATGTTAAGAAGTCCAAGTTTACTACAAAAAATAAACCCCGATAAGCCTGGTGTTCAACACTTATGAGGTTTATTGTAAACTTTAACTGAAAATTGTCCATTTTCAAAGATAGAGTTGGGCGGAGTCGATGTGGAGAACTGGGCGGAGTCAACATGACCATTGCACTTTGGGCTTCATTTAGACATCAGAACTCCTTGGCTTACATGTTCAGTGTTTGGATGTCTGTGGACAGTTTCCTCACTCAGTCTTTATATGTTGAGCTTACATCTTCTTGTAAAATGCTAAATTTGATTAAAATAAAAAAATAAAAAAAACATGAGCCACATGGAAAGTAAGTTAATGATGCTAAATTCGTTTTTGCCTAATTGACTAATAAAGTGCAATTCTAATGGGCAGAAGTTGAATAATACTCAGCGGTTATAAAGTAATAATTAATAATTGGGATAAAATTTTGAGACAGCTCAAGAGAACATGATCAATGCTGCTGTGTGATACTGAAAATGTCAAAGAGGAAACTGGAAAAAAGCCTAAACTTGAAATGATCAAATTGAAAGCAGAATATTGATGATTTGACATTAGAAATGGTAGATGAATTATTAAATGGCAGAATAAATGTAACATTTAAACAAATTAAAAGAATTTTGACATTGGTAAATTTGTCTGTGCCAAGTTAGCTGAGGATTGATTAATTGATTGATCGGTTTATTTCAAGCATAAATTGAAAAACACAGGACAAAACACAAGTTATTTCAAACTCATTACAGAAACAATGAAATTTATTGATTAGAAAATAGAAAACAAGCAAAAATAAAACACACTTATGTCACATTTAGTTCATTGATTTTTTTTTTTAATAATTAGCTAAAGTCAGTTTGATTAATTGCTTGAAAAGGAGTGGGAAGAAGTTAATTTATATAATCCCACCCCTACTTAATCAGTTCATTTCACTGTTTTGCATATTTATGTAATCCGGTTGTTGTTGTTGTTGTTTTATTCCAAATAACAAAGTGAAGTTCTTGTTGATTATTGATTGATCTCATCAAACATTATTTCTGTAAACAGTAACATCAATCATATATCATGTAACAGATATTTAATACTCATTATCATCAAAATACAATGTCATATTGATGCAGAAAAATAATAATTACACATTGGGATCAAGTTTTAAAGTAACAATAGAGTTCTTATTAATCATTCTCTGGAAGAATTCTTATATATTTTCTGTAAACATTAATGATTCAAACAATACGTAATAATCATTGATTATCTTTAGAACACATTACAATAATCCTGTAATCATTACTACATACTTTGGATCAAGTAAAGAAAATTAAAACCATAGTGATTGTAAACTTTTCAGTAATCATTACTGTATATTACATAACATAAAACTCATTGATTTTATTTGAAAAAGGAGGAGAATTTCATTATATGATGAAAACAAGTGGAATAAAACTTCCACATTTTAGATTAACAGAACTTAATAAACACAAAATTTAGTTTTTACCTTCATACACAGCTGTCAATCAGAGACAGCTCTTGGAACGAGAGAGAAGCTCCTCCTACCGGGACAATCTTTGAACGATCACATGAACCCAGACATGGAGACGTGATAACTGATGTTTTTGGAGAACTCTCTGTAATAAATGAACCTGATCTCTCAACATCATCCGTGACATGGCTCCATGTAGCGATCAGGCTAAAAACATTAGCTGGTAGCTCCTCCCACACGCTGCTGCGGCGTCAAGCTCAGGAACAAAGAAGAGAAAAATAGAAAGAAATAGATAAATAAAAGAAAAAAGAAATAGGATTTTTTAAAATAAGGATTAATTAATTAGCATGTATTTATTTGAGATTAGTTAAATGTATAAAGTGATGGCTGGGGTGCACAGAAATGATAAAATATGCAGGATTTTGCATCCCTGTTGACCTGAAGACGTCTCGTTTGCTCAATGCTACCTCTAGCTTTTGTTCATGCTAAAAATATACATAATTCATATTTATTATTTTTTTAAAAATGGTCATGAATGCAAATCCAAACGTCTTAAAAGCTAAAGCAAGACTCTGCGGATCCTTCTAGGTTTTGATCCGTAGAAAATGAGCCCAAACGGCTCTTTCACTGTTAAAGGTTGCTGACCCCCCTGTGGCATTGGGAAGCAATGGGAGACTCACTATCTTGGTGTTTTTTTTCATGGTCATGGAACCCAAAACACAGTCCGGAGATGTTCCATGGAAATGTGTTTAAAGTGAAGAAATTGCTTCAGCTCCAACACATCCACTCTGCCAGTTCACAACTGAAAACTCCAGTCAAGATGTTCTGTTTAACTCTTATTAACATTACCGGTAATGTATTTTATCAAACGTGACGTCCTGTTGGAAGTGAAGGAAAAAGATGTTCTTTTAGAGTCAGAATCATCTTCTAAATGCAGTCACGAGAAGCTGATCTTCACATCACCTGCTGCTTCCATCATCTGCCTTTTTATTCTGAGTGCAGAAATTCTCGTCAGTGGTTTCCCGTCAACCCACGGAGGACGGAGCATCAAACAGCTCAACCTCGGAGCCGCTCCCAGGGGGCCAACCACTCATTTCCATACAAACAAAATCCACGTCTCTTCCCTGTTCTACAAGAATACCGAGCAGCTGAACAAAGGGAAAACAAGAAAACAACAAAATGATGTATGAACATGTCAGCCAGATTATGAGGGGATGTACGCATGTAAATTGAAATGAATCCTTTTTTTCGTGACTTTAGGGAGACGCGTTGATCCACAGTAGAGATGTTATTTGAAGTTATTTGAAGATCTTTATGCGTGGAGGATTTGTTTCAAGTTCAAATGCAGACGTCAGAAGAAGAAAAAAAACCACATGAATGAATGAAAAGAAGGAACGCATCACTTATAGGAATAGAGGAAGCAATGGTGAGAAATCTGAGCGGGTTCCTCCATGTTTTAGTTTCTATTTAAGCTCATCTTGACCAGCAAGACTGAAGAAAGTTTGATTTTTCCTGAAATGTTACACCCTGAAGCGCTCATGTTGGATTTGGGAGTTTAAAAGAGCGATTTGAACGGATCAAAGGTGAACTGTTCTTTTAAAAGCACCGGGTGTCTCTGGTTTTACCTGTCAAATTCTTGTTGTTTTCTAGTCTGACATCGATTAACAGGAAGTTTTTATCTTGAAAATCCAATTAAATGTAATTTCCTGTTGGAAAGTGACCACAAAACCAGTGACTGTGTGACACTGGTGAGTGTGATGTCACTTCCTTGTTTGGTTTGAGAAAAAATGTTTTTCTCCACATTTGTTGATATTTTGATGGACATACTCCAACAGAATGGAGACAAAAACAGGCTGACAGGAAGTAGAAACACGTCTGTCTATTTTTGTAAAACCCAGTAAGGCTGACCTGGATCTAACGGTTTTAGGGTCAAAAGGTCGACCACACCCCCACATGTGGTACAGTGTCCACCCTCAGACTGGATGGTCATGGGTTCAAATCCATAGTCAAGTCACACCAAAGACTCTAAAAATGGAATTTAACTCCTCCCCCTGGGGATGGGCCTAACAAGTTTCACACAAGCAAATTTCTCTGGTGTTTGACGGCTAACTTGGCTTTCTCTCACACATGAAATACTTCGATAAGAACTGAAAAATATACACCCCCAATCCCATTTTTTCTGAAAACCTTAAAGTTTAAATATCCACTTAAGCTATATTTGTTCTTCTATTGTAAAATCGTTTGCAGTTGTCTTTTAATTATAATTCTGCACCAGAGGGACCCCTTCCTGAATTTTAACCATCTGCAGCACCTTCCTCACTACAACTCCCATCAGCCACTGCTTCAGTCTTCTCCCTGCACAGCTGACCATCATCATCCTCATCAGAACCACCAGCATTTATACTCATCCAGCCTCAGCTTCAGACTGAAGTCTTGATTGTGTTTACCTGTCAGTCTGAGCAGTTTGAGTCTGTTTTTGACCCGCGCCTGTTTATTCGTTCCTCTGCCTCGTCTCTGTGTTCTTGAACATTGCCTGCCTTTTGTTCTTGCTCTGTTCCATTAAAGCATTTGCAAATGGATCCTAATGTTTCAGCCTCTTCAACACAGCATCAGAAGAGACTTTGGCCCCGCCCATGCAGTTACTGCATCACAAAAACCTGAGCTTTTTCAAGCCGCAGGTTTTCATCTGCCAATTTGAATAAAGAAATACTCAGAAACACAGATTTAATCCGAAATTATAATATACATGTTCTCCTTTATGAGAAAAATGTGTTAAAAACACTATTCAACAAAAGTTTTGATGCTTTTGTTTTTGTTCATCAGAGGGAACGTGATGCGACTGTTTTCCAAACGTCCTGTGGTCACCTGTAAAATATGAACTGGCTCCAGTTCGTTTGTGTCAGGCGTTAACTCCAGCAGGAAACTGAAGTGTTTCCTGTTTGGTGGAACCATTTAAAGCACACTTCAGCCACATCGTTTCCCATCAATTTGACGGTATGGAATTATCTTCAACGCTTCATTCAGCCAAACTGTGCCAGACTGTCGTCTTTCTTCACTCTTGATTCGTGTCCAACCCACATTTTACTGTTTTTATTTTAAACATTTTATTGTTGTTTGCCTGTCAGTGGAAAACATAAAACAAAATTCAAACAATTCAAATTCACTGTAAATGTGAGTTCACCGGTTTTTACCTTTAATTTGAAGGAGTTTTAAATCTGAAAATGATTTTTTGTTTTCTTCAGGCTGCTGGTGTGTTAGCTAAACTTTTATTTGTTTTATAAGATCCATATTTGTACAGAAGCCCCCCACACCCCATGTTGGAGGAGGCGTGAACACCCTCCAAACTGAACAGTGAGACTCGCCGGGACTGAAGTTCTGAATGAAGACTGTATCCGTGAGTGTAAAAGAGGCCATTCAGGTTTCAGATACACCTCAGGGCTCCAGCTGGTGCCGGGCCGGGTGGGTCTTTGTGCTCCTCGTAACCCCGTCACCCCACCTCCTCCACAGTTTGTCCTCGCCCCGTCTCCCCCCGCCCGCTCCCGGGTCTCACGCTAACAGGATTAGAGGATGGAAGTGTTCGCTCGGCAGACCTCTGAGCGGATGTGCATGCGAGGGCCAGACAGCAGTGGAGGTGGTCTCTGGGATGGACCCCGGCCCCAAGGGAGGGGGGACACCGGGGGGGCTGGGCTTCTGCGGTTGACTGTGGGTAATTAATAAAGCAGCTTCTACATGAAATGCTCTATAAATTAAATTCTTTAGTGTCAATGATCATAGAGCGAAGGGGTTAATAAACTTTTAACTTAATAAAAAAAACGTCAGACGATGCAGATCTCTGGAAAATACCAACATCATCATTTCTATGAGAAAAGGTCATTAAAAGGAAAATATGTGGCTTTCTATTCTGTTAAATCAACATTTAAAAATGTGTTAATCATGTTAGATGTAAAAAGAGCAAATATTTTCTAGTCAAAGTGTTGTTACAGTTGTTATATTCCATAAAAGTAGCTGAATAATCTTCTGCAAACTGCTTATAGTTTTAGTTGCTTTTCTGTAACAAATGTTTAAAAAAAATCTTGTTTAACAAGAAGTCAGACAGACACTTTTATAACCTTGTGACAGACGAAAAGGTTTTAAAGCTCAACAAATGTAAAACATGAATTAGATTTGATTCTGTTTTAATAAAAATAATTATTTATTTGTTACAATTTTTGGCTACAAAGGTTTTTATTTTGTCTTTTTTTACAGTTAAAGAGGGAGATTATCAAGTACCGTATTTTCTGGACTATAGAGCTCTCCAAGGCCCAGTCTGAATTCTTCCCCTTCTCCCTTCCCCTCCACTTGGAGGGGTATTTTCAGTACAAGTGGGTCTAAAATATATATATCTTTTAAATCCGACCCTCCAAGCGGAGGGATACACAGTCCTCCATCGCGAGGCTAATCCATGTCGTTCTGAGAAGCACTTTTCTTCACGTTGGTGCGCTCTGATGCACAGAAGTTTACATTTAAAGTTAAGTAATGACTTTTTGTTGTAGCATGATCTTTTTAAAGTTATAAAACCACTGTGGTTATGTATGTTCTAGGGCTGGAAGCTCTGCGCTAACGCTAGCGGACCGGAAATTATTGATGACATCATCGAACGAAAGGGACGTCTGAAATATGAGACACTATGTTTTCTATAACTCTCCGTTTGGAGGATAAATGAAGGGGAAGGGAGAAGGAACTCATTTGGACCCATCTCTTCATTTTTTTAACGTGTTGGTTGTTCCTAATAAATCAGGGGTCCCCAACTGATACCAGTCTGAGGGACGCTTGGTTCCAGGCCACAGACGCTAATCAGGGGTCCCCAACTCTTGGAACACAGACCGGTACCCTAAGCCTAACCTGGTACTGGAATTCTAACCCTAACCTAGTACCGGTACTGGAACATGGTACATGGTACTGGTTCCACGTCTGTTACCGCCTCCAGTACCCCATCTTGAGGGTTGGGGACCCCTGATTTAAGCTCATCAAAACAATGAGTTCGGGACACCAAAAACATCAAAGTGGCTCAGCGGGAACACGGACCGTATGTCCATATCTGATGAGTTGGGAGTGAGAATGCGTAGTTCTAACACACAAAAAAAGGAAAACCCAATCCAACACTGATATATATCATCCCAGTTCACAAAAAGACTGAGACTTCTTACAAACTTGTAAAAAACTGACTGATACATTGAAGGAACGTCGTGTACCTCTATGACATTAGTAAACGCAACCAAAATGAATCCATGTATAAGAGGGTTCAGGTTATAATACATAGAGTCGATTAAAAAAAAAAAAGGTTTAAAAAGTGCACTTAATAGGATGGAATACACAGCATTTGTTTGTAAAAATTCTTAACCCTAGAGCTCTATCGCTGGGGGATTTTCACCAAAGGTATTCACATGAATTTCAATATGTTGCATTTCCTGAATGTCATGGTTCCTGGGTAAAGTCATACATGTCCCAGGAATGGGTGGACCAAAGATCAAGCCTCCAGCATCATTATTTCTTTTTTAGGATTTTTTTTTTCTTCTCAAATTCCTCGTTTTTCAGCCATTTCTAAGCCTGTTTTTAAGATCTTCCCATGTATTTATTTTCCATTTTGTTAATTCATCATGTGTTGTCATGTTTTGATCATTTTTTTTGTGAGAAATCCTTTTTATTGGGGATATTCTTTTAGGTAAATATTACCCAGCAAAGTGATGGTGTAACTTTTTACAGTGAAAGTGTTCGAGGATTAATTCACACTTGATTTATTTTAAAAGAGTTTCAGGATTCTGGAAAGCTCCACCTCAGGTATTTATGTCTGAGTCACACTGGTTGGTTTATGGCTAAAGATGTCCTGGATCCCTCTCAGTGAGTCGTAATCAATATGAACCAATATCGACTACGAATGGGATCATCAATGGAAGTGTGGTTAAAATATATCGTTACACCCTCAAAGGTTCAGAGATGAGAACAAGCTTTGACAAAAACTGTGTCAGGATTTATTAAATTGCTTTAAAACATGATTTGGGATTTTACGAGTATTTTCTGTGGATGTTTCAGTAATAGTTCGAGAGTATAAAAGTATAAAAGAGCTGCTTTTGGCAGCAGAATTCTCTGGAGCGAGTGAGTTGGCCTTTGGCACATAATGATGAATAGATTTACCAGCAGCTTCACTGAGGATGCTTCATTAGGTGTGGCAGCAGCAGCCCAGTATTGATCTTTCACATCATCTGTCATGTTCCTCACCTGCATCATCAGGCAACAGATGTTTCAGGAATAATGACCGAGCCGGCGCCGGTTGACTTCTTGCCTTTGGGCCCTGGTTGCTGCAGAGGCCTACCTGCCAAGCGAAGGCGCACCGGGAGGGCCAGCACTCTCATTACAGCTACAATGAAATAATTATGAATGGTGCACAGAGACCTCATCACAGGAAAATCTATTGTATTATTTATTCAGCCCGTCCCCTGGTTCAGGGGGAGAGAACACATATAAACTTTCAGCCTCGCTCCTCTCCTCCTCATTCAAGCTGCTGTTTGCAGCTCAAAGTGGAGGCGCAGGCTTGTTGGTTCTCCTTTTTTTTCATCCCGTCTGCTTCTTTTCATTCTTTTTCTTGCATCTGCTCGGGCCCATGGGTCTTGACATGGCGGATAAACTGCATCTTTTTTTAATGGTTTTCTGCAGCGAGGGCAGCAGAGAATCACAGGACGGCACGCTGCAGGTCAAACTCGGATACATTTTCGGTTTACTTTTGGTCACAAGATCTTCTTTTTCACAACATGGACGAAGAAGATGAGGACGGGGAGGAGTGTTTCTGCGGTTGACGTCAGGTAACGTGGCGTTCTGCGTGAATCCTGGACCAACGGGCGCCGCACGGAGAAGAAAACAACAAAAACACACAGGTGGCCACGCAGGAGGACCACGGCAACAACAAAAGGCCTCATTCAGAGGTTCCACTGGATGTTTAGGTGCTGCAAAGGATGATGGATATTAAGGGGGGGGGGGCGGGGGGCAATGACAGCTGCATCATGGGGATCGAGGAGGAGGAGCCGCCTGAGGCACGACAGGTGAGTGATGCTGCTCGACGGCTGACGGTCCGCCTGCTCGGATGGAGGCGCTCAACGGTGGCTAAACACATTTTTACCGACCGGCTGGATTCACTTTTCTATAATTGTTTTTATGAATTAACTTACATCAAAAAGTGTTGTTGGTGGTGCAATCTTAAAACCTGCTGATGTGAGGAATTTAACATGTTTTATTCTTATTCTATCTTTAAATAATTGTATTACTGTTATGGTTCTGTAGAAATATTGTGTTTGTTTAGAGACAAGAAGACAGAACTGTCCAGCCAATAAGCATAAAGAGAAAGTTCACAGCGTCTGACGTAGAGGACCAAGCAGACATCTGTAATGTACTGAAACCCGAATATAGTCTCCTAATCTGCTCTAATCTAGACATTTAGCATGCTAACATCATTGTTAGCATAGTTTTTTAAGGTAGCATACGCAGTAAGGGTACAAGAAAATATTCTTCATTTAGCGATACTTGTGTCAATTTAAAATGCTGCTAAGGCGATATTTGATTACTTGTGTAGTTCTGCGTCTTTCCACTTAAACCCCCGACCACTAGTTGGCAGCACAACACACCGAGGCTCTTGGAGCAGCTCTATAACGCACCAAAACAAAACGAGATCTGGCCAGAAGCAGCTTGTGATGAATGTGAACTCTGAGCCTCAAAGCTGTTAAAACATTCCTAACTTATAAATTTGATTATTTAATAAATTGTATTTCACAATTATGTCTGTAAAAGACATATTCTTATATAGATTAAGTGTTTTCTAAGTAACAATAAAAAAAAAGTAAAAAGTAAAATATTGTGCCAGATATTGTCTCAGGATATATCGCGATACATATCATATCGTAACTTCATGTATCATGATTCTTATAGCATTGCTAGACTCGTGCCAATACTAATACACAGTATTAGTATGGTAGAATCATTTTACTGTTAAAGTGCATTTATGGGGAAAAAAGTAGAAAAATAGCCAAACGAGGCCGAGATCAAAAGTTAAGCATGATGCAGTTAAACTAGCATGTTGGACGTTTGCTCGTAGGTTCTAGTTCTTATGTTCCAGATCAAAAAAGAAAAAATATTTGAGGAAATGAATTTCTTAGTGTTAAAATCGTCTCTGATGAAAAACATTGGAAACCCAATCAGCCTTTAAAGGTTGGAGAATTTCTGGAGTAACACAAGATTCTCTCGTGTAGAACATGGTGGTTGTCCTCCTCCACCCTCAGAAGCTGCAGTCCGTCTTCCTGGGTGACGTCACATTGGTTTCACATTCTGCAACCCAAACTTTAGAAAATGTTCCCATTAAATCGGAGGTCCCCAACCCTGGAGAGGCTGGACTGGACGCTGTAACAGATGCAGAACCAGTACTGGGTTAGGGGTCCTCAAACTTTGTCTTGTGAAGGCTACAAAGTTGTTTTCTTCTCTGATGATCGGTCAGGGTCGGTTTGTAGGCTAAAGAAAGAAATGTAATAATCTGAGGATGTGTCTAAACTCAGCCGGATAGGAGCACAGACTGCAGAAGACTGGAATAAAAAGTCACACTGACAGGTTTTGATCACAAGACCAGACGAAAAATAAATAAAGGAAAAAGTAAACATGCATCTCTGTTAGTGTTCAGGGGGCCAAATTCAGTTGTTTGGGGATCCCTGGGGTTAGGGTACCGGTACTGGGGCGCGGACTGGACCAGTACTGGTCCTGAGGGTTGGGGACCCCTGATTAGTGTCTGTGGCCCGGTACCAGGTGGTCCTCAGAGTGGTACCGGTTTGTGGACCAGAGGTTGGGGACTCCTGATTTAATGGAAACGAACAGCACATCCAAACACGACCCATATTATGCTAATTCTGACTCTAACTTTAGCATTAGCATTTGGTGTGAAATCAGGTTTAAACAAGAAAAAAGTTCAAATTAGCTTCAGATTTGTGTTGGTTTAATCTTATTTTAAAATGATAAAATTGCTGTTATGTTGTTTTCACAAAAAAAGTACTTCTGTAAATGTACTTTAAACGAGGGGTCCCCAAACTTTGGCCCGCGGCCGGATCCAACCCACCTTTATATTTGGCCCGGCCCCCCAAACACTATCAGAGACATCCATCCATCAACTTTTTTTCTCAATCTGGCCAATCAAGACCCACATAGAACGTGACTTTTTATCACTCTTCTGCAGTCTAAACTTTGACAGGAGAGGATAGAATATTTGCTGGTTTCATTTTTAAAATGTTGTTTATTGTTTGTTTTTTGTTTTTTTTTCGTCCATGAAGATTACAGAAATGAATCATTTAAAATTTGGCTCTGTGTTGCTTTCTGTAAAAGCATAAATGTCTCAGTTTAAGTGGTGATTGTTACACTTTTTCTGTTATCCTACAAACCGACCACCAGAGGAGACAACAGTTTTGTGTCCCTCACAAGATAACGGGACCCTGCTTTAGACGTCCTGTACGGCGGGAATCCAAGAAACTTGAGATAATAAAGTTTGATTTTATTTCTATCAAAGGTGAGTTTTGCTTCCGTTTTAACCTCAGTGTTAATACCTGAAGTTATGCTGAACAGATCAAACAATAGTTGATTTTTATGAGTTATTACGATGAAATTGCAATTAAAGGCCAGAGAAAAACTGTAAGACAAACAAGAGGAACTGGACAGAAAGCAGAAGTCCCATCCAGAGATGTTGTTTCTCCTTTTTAAAGGAACAGAAACATATGTGGAGCTGGTTATTATGGTCACATTAACCCTTTAACTGCAGGGAAACAGCAAAATAAAACACATTCTTCAAACTGAACAAATTAACACAATTCTGAAGCTGAGAAAAGGGAATTTCAGCGCAAACAATTCAAATTTCAAAATGTTCAATGGACGCGTTTTGTAAGTAGAACCCAAATAGTGTCGCGTAGTGATGGATGAACATGAGTTCTGAAGGGATTTCATAGACGTTTAATTGGAAATAGTCACTTAAACCAGGGGTCCTCAAGGTGTGGCCCACGGGCCGGATCCGGCCCTCCTCCACATTTAGAACGGCCCCCCCAAACATTTTTCAAGTTTTGTTTTAGGCTAATTTGGCATTTAGCTCATATTTCAGCTACATGCTCAGTGTTTTCAGCTATCACTTTAAGCATGTTCAACTATTGATCTATCTTTTTAAAATGCTTTTGTGTTTTTTTTCTGTGAAGATTATAGAAATGAATTATTTAAAATGTGGCTACGTGCGGCTTTCTGGAGAACCATAAATCTTTACGTTTAGGCTGTGATCGTTACACTTTTTCGTTTAGCCTACAAACCGACCCCCGCCCCCCATCACAGAAGGAAACGGTGGTCCTCACATGAACAAGTTTGGGGTCCCCGGGCTTAAACACAAGTTTCCGATGGCGGTGTGATCGCAGCTTCAGAGCTAGCCTTCACTTAAAGAAACCAAAAAGCATCTCTGCAGGAGTCAATCCTGAAGTTTTCAGAATAAAAACGCTCCCATTAGTCGAGGTAACAGTTTGGATATTGACTGTAACTTTCTGTTGAGCTGCCTCCTGTGTTCAAACAAATGGAAATAACTTTTGGAATTGAACAAATGTGAAATCGTTTGTATTTTGTGAGCAATAAAAAATCTAATACCCAAGCCTCTGCCTGATGCCATCATTTCACAGTTGGAATTCACTAAACGAAGAACGCCTCTGACCACAGTGTCTGCAGGCTGACGTCTTCATCCTCTCCGCTGGTTTTGCCCGTTTCTTCTGCTGCCTCAGCACTGCGCTCTGCTGAGACAGTTTGGATGCTGCTTGGTGGGACACGATAATCGCCGCTGCATCAATAATGCAGAATGTTTCCGTGGTAACTGCCTGGCAACCGCGGCTGCAGCACCCGCATCCTGTGTGTGAGAGGGAGGGAAAAAAGACCAGGAAAGACGGAGGATGAAGGAATGAGAGGAAGAGGGGGATGAAAGGTTACAAACGAGTTACCGAACGGAGGCAACACAAATCTGGGGAAGGGCAAACACCTGATTATTCATTTAATGTACTAAATAATTAAATTTATTGTGTGTATTTAAAGATGAAAATAGAAACGATTGTTAAACATCCATATTTTTCTGTTGCATCATTTGAGTGACTTTCCTCTTCCGGCTGAAGCTTCTCCTCCTCCCTCTGATGGACCCGTCGCTCCCTCTCTGAGGCCTGATGAATACTTGATGCTGTGATGATAGCCGTCCCGTGGACCGTATCGTTTGGAGGATGCTGGAGGCTGAGGGAGATGTGACTCTGTGTCTGTGGAGGGCTTTTGTACAGCTTTGTCCGGGTGATTAAGGCCACATGTTATTGATTGGCAGACTGCTTGAAGTGCAAGATAATCATAAATAATTCCTCTGCCTTCCAGAATAAACTATTATCTTTGCTGGCTGCTCTGACGGTCTACCGCTAAAGACAGACGGAATGCATTTTTTATGCTTTTACTTGACCTTAATACAAGACTTACAAGGGAAAAATGAGACCAAGTCTGGAGGAAATCAACAATTGGGGAACCACTTATAAAACGAAACACAAATATTTTTAACAACAATTAACCATATTTACATATGCTGTCCAGAAGGTAGGGGTGGGCACATCGACATGAGTATCGATATTATCAATACACAGGAGAAGGATCGATACTACTGGGATGAGATCGATACTTTAGTTGCATTTTTCTTCAATACATTCAGTCAAGAGCTTGAATTAACTAAGAGTTCATGGAAACGCAGCATTATCTGTTGCAGTGTTGCCAGATTGGGGAAAAAACTGCCTAAATTGAGTAAAAACCTGCCCAATCGGTACAGGAAACTGCCCAATTTGGTAACAATGGCTGCCTGTGTAAAACAATGCACCTCCCCCCCCACCCCCGGCCTCATCGGAGACTCGATGAAGATCCATGTAAGTATTTTGCTGTGTTGTTAATATTTGTTTTCGACCAGGAATCAATCAAAAAAAATTAATCGCAAACCTGGGGAAAAATGAATCGCGATTTCAATTTTATTTAGTTACAGTATTTGGCTATTACTTATTATCTGCAAATAATCACAATATGAAATCACCTAAAAACTGTACATAATTTATTTTAATTGATGCTGTTAATAGAAAAACATTAAACAGATTAATCATACTTTTGGATTGTGATTGTTCAGAACTAATGACTATGGAGAGAAAAAAGACTCATTCCGATTTGTGTATCCGTATTCTTGATTTGTAACTCATATAATATGTTTTGTGCACAAGTCAAAAGATTTAATCAATTAAAATTTTGAGATTAATAAAAAAAATAAAAAAAACGCAGGGCATATTTGGGGGTATCCTTTTAAGTGGGGAAATGTCAAGTTTCACCAGATAAAATTCACAATCGACATTTAAAACGGCTGATATGAAAACCCCGATGACCCAGCATTCTAGTAGTATTCAAACGCATCACTCACGGCAGATTCGTGAGGTTTTGTGTGTGCGTAATAGGTGATTCGTGTGTGATTTTTGAAGATTTGTGTGTGTAGTTTCAAACTGTTGTCATTTTAATTTGTGCGTGTATACATTGTTGTTTTTTTTTTCCCATAATGTTTGTACTTATGCACATAATGTATTTTATGAGTTACAAATCAAGAATTCCGCATGTATAAATCGGGGTGATACTTTACTTCTCTCCGTAAATAACAGATAAATTTTATGACAATATGCAGCTTTTGAGCAAAAACAGACCAGAGAGAAAATGTTTCCTTCATTTTTATGGGAACTCTTTAAATGTATCAAGAGTTAACCTAGAAGTGTAACTTACGAGTACAAAACACATCAGTAGTTAGATAAGCAAAATTTTAAAGACTTTCATGTCTGCAGTATCACTCTGAGAAGACAAAGATGCTGACATACATCCAGGAGAAGCGAACCTGGACACCTGGAATAATAAAAAAAAAAAAGTTCTGGTCACACGTTCGAGGTAACTGCACTGGTTTCTTTATGTCGGGTTTTCTTTTTCCTTCTTCTTCTGGACAAAAACAAGCGGTAAGAGGTGAACCTTCCCTCTGAACTGAAACTTTTTTCAACCTGTCGTGATGATCAGCATTTATTTCACTTTCCTTTGCCGCTGCAGTCGAGGCTCAGCGAAGGACAGCTGCTCCATGAGGGGTAATTGATTGGTGTTGATAAATATTGACACATTCATTCTTTTTGATTAATTACTCGTTACAGCCCTAAGAATAGCACAGTGATAGAAATCCATTCTCTAATCATAGAATGTGGCTGAAAATCACCTTGATGACGAAGTCGAGTACAGTGAGGAAGAAGACAGTTTTCGTTTGCGTTCATGAACGGCCGATGTGATGCAGTGAAACGTAAGTTTGTATCGGTCTTCTTCTATGGTTGAGGATGGGGCGATGCCGCCCCCAACACTTCCTTATGTGCTTTCTGACAAACAACTGTGTGGGTGGTGGTTATTAGAATCATATAAAATGATAAAAAAAAGACACCTAATTAGCGTTGATTTTTTTTAGTCGATGTGTTAACGATGTAAACTAATCTTTGACGGCCATATTGGACTCCTGTGATTAATGGTAAAAGCCGGGAAAAAATGTGGCTGCCCTGAAAAAAAAGACTACATTGTGTTTTTTTATTTACAGCATTCACATACGGACAGAATCAGAACTTACGGACCGGTTTGAGGTCCATTTGCTGCTAGAAGACCAAACAAAACCAACTCATTTCTTCATGTTAGACGGATGAAAACTGAATTTGTGGAGTTAATCTGATTATGACCTGTTTCTGTGAGAGTTTGTTACAAACTATCAACAATCATTTTTCTAAATGCATGTTTTATTTTCCTGTCATTTCTAAGGCTGCTTCCTCCATCTTTGTTGGAGATGCTCACATGGCGACCTTTAGTCCTGTTGTTATAAAAGCACAAATCATCGTAGAAAAACATGAAATGAAACAATTAAGATCCGAAATGATGAAACTGCCACAAATGTTGGATGAAAGCGAAAATCGTGGGGAAATTGTCTCTGCGTTTGGACTTGAAAACGCTCGGCGTGTCTTTCGGGACGCGGTTTGATGCCTCCGAGACGACCTCATCCATATTACATCATCTTTACCATGAGCTCAGATTGCTGCTCGCCGAGACGTACGGCGGCAGAGAGGAGATGTGAAGGCTGCAGAAGACGATGGAAAAGGCAGAGCAACACGTCGGGATGAAGGAGGAACAGAAAGGGAGTTGAAACGGGGTCAGCCCGGGAAAAATCAAGCAGAAGTAAAGAAAATGGAAACGGGAATAACTGCAGAAAAGACGGAAATAGAGGAAGCTGACATGCTTTTATGATGACTGACACACCCAGCTCTCCAGTCATCGTTCCGACCCCCCCACATCCACACACAATGACACACACTCCCATAAGCCTCCTGTCCCTCTGCATTAGGAGCCGCCTTGGGGCATGGAGGCGCAGAGGAGACGGAGGTGGAGGCTGGGGGAGATGGAGCCGTTAAAAGACGTCATTTCAATAAAACTTAGTCCAACGGCTGAACAGCAGCGGACGCTTCGATCATGTTCAAATGTAGGATTCACTAAAACTCTTTAAATCCAGCAGATAAAGTTTCTTTTGAAGCAGGAGTCTGTAACCTTTAACACTAAAAGAGTTATTTGGTCCAGTTTGATACTGACCAGAACCCAACAAGAGCCACAAAATCTCACTTTATCCTTAAAAAATGCACAATTTTTATGATTTTTGTCAATTAAACATTGATTTATAAAGGTAACTTAAATATTATAATAATTAAATTACAACAGGGTATATATATATATGTGTGTGTGTGTTTATTTATTTATCCTCTGGACTGAAGAATTCAAAATTTGACAATAACTAATTGGTCAAATCTGATTTAAAAGCTCTGATTTATCAGTAATTCTACACACTAACAATGAAATAATGTTTTGTTTGAAAAGTTTACTCAGAGGTTTTGCTGTACTGTTAAAGAAGTTTGTAAATGCTTAATATCTTATTGCTAAACAAGAAAAACCTTGTGGGCCAACGTTTCTTTTTCCATTGTGTACTGGATTTTAAAAACATGTTTGTCACTATTTGGGTGGAATTCAGAAACAAAGATGGAATTTTGGAGGAAAATATTGAAAAATGAATAATCCTGGGTAACACTGTAGTAACTTTATAATAACTGTTTTACTCTTTTTGTTTTTTTTTTGAGCAGATAACAAATCCCTTAAATCTCATGTGTGAACACGTCACGCTAGGTTCACACTGGACGCGGGAACGCCGCGGAGCGTAGTGCGGTATCCGCCTCTGTCCTGGAGTTCTCACCCGGTGTGGATTTTTCCCTGACGGTTGACAGACGTTTCAACCAGAGGCTTTATTTTGTTTGTTTTTGCCATCATGGGTAAATTAATAACCTAAAAGTATGACCCCATGTTTCTGCTAAGAAGAAGAAGTAGTTAGTAGGTCTTCACTTCTCTAATGTATCTGAGACACACAACTGTGAAAGTATTTCAGAGAAGTCACAAATTCTGCTCTACGTGTTTGCATGGACTGTTCATCAAAAGTGGTCGCTTGGCGCCAACACAGCCGGTGTGTGAACACCTTTCTGTGTCTGTCTGTGTTTTGTTTTTGTGGTTGTATGTTTATTCTCATCTCTACAGTCTGTTTAGATACAAACATGATCACATTTGTCCATCGCTGTGTTTTATTGTGAAAAACTGGTTATATTTTGCAAATTTTCTCATGTGTCTTGATGTAACTTCCTGCCAGAATTGAGGCGGATCGCTCGCGGCTCACACACAAAACAGACCAGACGACGAATCGATCTGCTGCACGGCGCGGGCCTTCCGCGGCGAACAGAAGCGTCCTTCGTTCCGCGTTCAGTTTGGACCAGGCGGTCTAAGACAAAACTAATCCTCTCTTTACATTAGGTCACAAAAACAGTTTATTACAAATACTAAATGTTTTATAACTACATGAATTCATCCTGATATACAACAGGAATAATTAATTAGGTTAGTTAACAGATAATGTCTAAAAATGTGGATTTATACATTTATAAGGTTTTTGAAATCATGTATTAACACTTTGTAAATGAGCTCATAATTTAAAGAACCACCTCTAAATAACTAAATCATTTAATACTTTAAATGTTTAATCATTAATAGTTAATATAACATTAATAAACACATTATGGTAATCCTTGATAAAGTGAATGAGCTTTATAAATAATTACCTATAAGTGTTAACTCATGTTTAATTAATGCTTCATAGTGTTTAGTTAGAAAGTGTTACCTATTTAATTTGTATTCAAATGTGCCTACCTTTAGTTCAAAAACAGGGTTTCTTTTCATGCAAACGAAAACGTAAAAATACAATTAAATTTAAATGATTCCTTTTTTTAAAATAATATATATACTAATTAAACAAAAGATAGATATTTAATGTTCAAAAATATGATCACATTTTTTCTTTTTTTCCTTTAACTGAAAGTTTTGCTGAAAAATTATTTTAGATTTTTAATTTGATCTTTTTTTAAACATTTTTGATCCTCAAAAGTCAGGAAATCCTGTTTGATTAACGTTCCACTTTGGTTTCTAATTCAATTTTAAATTTTATTCCTGCATGTTTTTTTTATAGTAAACTTGTGTAAACTTTCTTGTCTTTCTTACTTTCTCCGGAGGCCCGAAGGTTTCAGTCACGACTTTGGTTCAGTGTCCGGCCAAAAGACACGTCAACACATGCAGGAATCAAACCCATCAGAAATCAGTCTTATGGTCTCTCTTATGCTTCAATATGTCGGATGGGGGTCAGGAGGGCAGTTTGTCCTGAAGTGTTTTATAAATAAAGTTTGATTTGACAGGCGGAGAGGAACGTTTTGGTTCGGATACGTGGAGCTGTTGGGGGACCCAAATTGTTTTAGAAAAATCTCTGGTGTTGAAAGAGAAAACCAAATGAAACTTGATTTTCTTCTAAAAAAATAAACGTAAATGGATTTCATGGAGGAAAAGTGAAATAACTGGTCTGATTTTCAGAATAAAAGTATGTTAATTGGATGAAAAAGTTCATCTGTTTGTGATGAAAAACACAGACAGAAGAACCTCGTCGGTCGTTTGTGGGTCTGATTCTGACTGTAAGGTTGTGTTACCAAAAGTGTGTTGAGCTGACAGAATAGACGTGATGGAGGTGGGGAGGGAGGGAGGGGTGTGGGGGGGTCTTTAGTGGTTC
>NC_050525.1:27654738-27659431 GCF_002922805.2 Oryzias melastigma
AATCTCACAATTTACTCAAATGATAAAATTACTTTCTGATATTACACATATGTAGTGTTGTAGGTTCAAAGACGGATTTTTGTCAAATGTTTGGGATTTTTAACACTTCAGGTTTTTTTAAGGAAGAAAAGGAGAAAAAAGACGTTTTTGTTCCAATAAGTAAAGATTTTTGAACACATTTGTTTCCAGGAGTAACTTTTGTTTTTCTTTTACTTTTATTTATTGTCAACAAAAACACATTTAGTTTATAACTGTTTTCAGTTTTTGCCGGGCAGGAATATTAAAATTAGTAAAAAAAGAAAAAACCCGACTCTGTCGAACCAAGAATATTTACTAAATCTCACAATTTACTACCATAATTAAGTCTTTTTCTGATATTACACATATAGGTTGTGGGTTCAAAAACGGATTTTTGTCAGATGTTTGTGATTTTTAACATTTCAGGATTTTTAAGGAAGACGAGGAGAAAAAGCACAACTCTGTGTCACTTTTTCAGCTGATTGAGATGTTTAGCAAATCAAAATTATTATATTCTCTATTACAGAGTAAAAAGTGAAACATTGGATCGATTAACAAAATATCTGTAATCTGTTACATTTAAAAATATAAATTTTTATAAAATTACATTTTTGAGTTGGGTAAACCATCAACCTAAATGGTTATTTTGAGGAAAACAAAAACATTTCAATGTGACAAAATAAAGAACTTTGTTAATTGATTCAAAGTTTCACTTTTTTCATTGTTTCTTCAACTCGTCCAGAATCCAAGAACAGCAGAACGT
Organism: Oryzias melastigma; assembly: GCF_002922805.2. Taxonomy (NCBI): domain Eukaryota; kingdom Metazoa; phylum Chordata; class Actinopteri; order Beloniformes; family Adrianichthyidae; genus Oryzias; species Oryzias melastigma. The sequence continues at coordinate 27,655,520 of NC_050525.1, forward strand.
TGTTCACCAAATCCATCTCCTCCTGCTCCTCCAGGACCAAACCGACGGCTTTCATACTCTTATCTCTGATCAATTTGATTAAATTCTTCTTAAAGACAAGTTTGTTCAGATGGAAATGCTTATCGTTTAAGTTTTTGTAATAAGAGTTAATTCAGTTTATAACTCCGTTTATGAACAATCAGATCTTCACAGAAAGAACTGAAGTAACAAACAGGAAACTCCACTTTCAAATTAGTTTATTCAATTTTTATCTCATTTAGCCAAATCTGGCAGTTTTAATATTTATTTATCGCGTTTTTTTTAACTCTCCGATTATTTTCATTTTTTTTCTACTTCTAAAAATAATAATCAATTTATTTCTCTAGTATTTATAAAGAAATTCCGTTTTTCAATCAGTCCCTGAGACTTTTGGACGTATAGGTGGTAGTTAGAGCCGCAGTTGTTCTGATGCTGCTGATGAAGCCCCGCCCCCAAAGCGTCCTCTGACATGGAGCTTCTCGGAGGCTCCGCCCTCTCGTCCTGTGTGGGCTCCTGCCGGTTCGGGGTCATCTACAGTTTCACAGTTTCTGCTCTCACTGCTGTCACCGACACGTTCAGCCGACTGAGTCACAGCCGCGCCGCCCGGCTGCCTCTGTCCCCGCCCACTCTGTCCTCTGTCTATGATGACATCATTTAAGATAGATCTGAATGTGGAACATTGATGAGCAGATGCAGAATCAGAATACTAACTGATTAGAGGAAGGAAATGATGCAACGCCTAGTAACTTTCCAGTATATATGTCGGGTAAAATCCTCCAGGATTCCAGGAAAAGCTCTGGAATGTCCTGACAGATTGAAAAATAATCCCTAAACATTGTAGTTAAAAACTTTCCAGGTCAAAGAAAATGTTGTGGGATTCCAGAACCTTCTCCAGAACCTTCTCCAGAACCTTCTCCAGAACCTTCTCCAGAACCTTCCCTCTGTCTCAGGTGTGATCATGAGAACTGGACTGAGTGACGGCATTCTGGTTTAATTCTGGTTCCAACCAAATGAAGTTAACTTAGTCGCCATTTTTATCCAATACGGATGCGGCCATGTTGGAGCCAGAAATCTGGTTTGATTCTAGAAATAGAGTAACAGCTGTTTATTTCTCTACACTGAAAAAAAGTGGATCAATTAACAACAGTTTTCTAATTAGTTACATTTAAAATGATTAGTTTTCATCAAATAAAACACTGAGTTGATAGTTTACTCAACTCAGAAATCGAATTAGGTAAAAACTAATATTTTTAAATGTAACAAATTACATCTCTGGGATTTCTATTGAGATACTTCCTGTTTGGAATTCCTAGGGGGCGGAGTCACTCAGTCCAGTTCCAGTTGTGATGATTCCTTAAAAATCTAAATTCATTTTTGTGTTTCTGAATTCTGTAGCATTGTAGAGCATGTTTGATTCTTTATGCATTCAGACTTTTTAAAACCACATTTCAGATTTTAGTTTTGAACTAAATCCTAATGTTGTACAAAGGTGATGAAAACAATAGAATTCAGGCCTGAATTCTTTGAGACAAGTTATTTGATTTGAACAACCAAAAACTCAGACAAAAATCTTCTTTTTTTTCCTGTATCTCAGCGTTTAACGCTGCAGCTTCAGTTAACATAATTAATTCAATTCCAATGGATTCTGAAGGAAAGAGAAGCAGCTTTGGGCTGAAATCTAAAACTTGACAGCAGCGAAGTGTTTATAGAATCAATGTAAATCAGATGATTCACATGCAGAGAAAAGCAGCTCAGTCCCGTTATACAACACTTTGGGTTCGTATTGTGTTGCTTATCGGGGCAAAGCTGATGAGAAAAGCTGCTTTTCTCCAGAATCAGACAAATGGTGTTGATTGATTGAATGTTTCAAGATTTTCTGCACTTCTAAGTGTGTTTTTATGTATGTTGGAGAATGGAAATATGACGTTCATTTATGTTAATTTAGATGTTGTCCATAAGAAATGTTTTAGAAATGAGGATCATTTTTCTGTCTTAGTATTGAGAATAATTTCTTATTTTAGTTATTTACTATTTTATTTTGAAAATGCCTGTTAGATGCAGCAGGAAATCCTTTTGCTGGAGTGTACAGAAAAACGATGCGTTTATGGTGTGTGTGTGATCTCGTTCTCTCCGGCTGACTCAGAGAAAGTAACGAAAAGTTAAAAAATAAGTCCCGTCTGTTTTCAGGGGTGCAGCATGGAGGTATCGCAGGCGAGAACTCCAGTGTTAGGGAGTAAAAACACTGTTTGGCATCACAAATAGGTCTGACGTCTATGAAAAACAGGCTAAAATCGATGTACAAACTTCAGTTTTCACAAAGTTTTTCTTTGTACATCGAACAAAAACTTTCATTTTTAATTATTAGTGATCGGACACTTTCTATTTAAGTTTGATATATGATGTAGGAATCTGAACAATATTTTCCTTTGTTTTGGTTTTCTTTCTATCTGTGAAAAAGCTTATTAATGAGTGAATGTTTAGTAATTATTCACACTATTGTGATTCTTCTGCTCCTTTTTGTACGTTTTTTTGGCGTTTTCGACGTACAAACTCAATCATACTTTCAGTAATCTTGGTATCAAAATGTTCAGGACGTTACTGCTGGTATTTTTGGTATTCATAAACTTTATAGTTTTTGAAATATTGAGCAAAATATGACTCATAAGAAATGGATGAAGACGTCTTCAAATTCCAAAGTTTTAAATAGATTAGCAACAAACCTTTAAATATATTCATGGGCTATGTTTTCATCTTCTATAGTAATTAAAAAAATGGAGTTTAGCTAATATTTGAGCAAAAAGCTAACGTTTTTAGCTAATTTAGTGTACTGAGGAATTTTAGACTAATTTGGAGTTTAGCTAGTATTTAAGCTACGAGTTAGCTTCTTCTGGCTAATTTGTCATCTACTTAGGATTTTTCTGCTAATTTGGAGTTCAGTTCATATTTAAGCAACAACCTGATATTTTTGCAAAATTGGGATGTATTAGGGATTTTAAAACAATTTATAAAATTTTTTTTTTTTAGAAATTTAGGTCAACTTTAGCGCTCTTTCATAGTTCTTTAGCAAAATTTGAAGTCTTTTAGAAAACAGCATTTTGCAAATAATCTTTGCATTTTAAATAAATCCAGGTGTTTCTTTCTCCCATTTGAGGCGACACAATACATTTAAAGTTCTCATTTCTGCCAGTTACGTCTCATTACATATTGATACATAGTGTAAAGTGTGAATTAAGTATTAAGCACTTCCAAATTTCCCCACTCTCCAAATTTGTTCGTCTTTAATGTTTTATTTACCAGGAGCTGGTGAGCGGCAGTATGCTAATGTCTGCTTCTGCTGCGGGGATCCTGAGTCGCATTCTGTCGGGTGACGCTTTGCTTTCACCGTGCACATGCACGTGCGTGAGCCTGTAAAACATGCAAACACACAAGTTACAGAGCCAGAGTTAATTGACTCATAGATGGTTTACAATGTGAGGAAAAATGTGAAATATTTCCAATGAAAATAACCTGAACAGTAAATTGAAATGTGGAGGTTGAGCTCCACTGACATGATGTTTGTGGTTTGTGTAAGACAGGACAACCCTCCAGCAGGAAGCCTTCACAGGACAAACCAAACGGTCGGCTGTTTCTGTGTTTGTGACGCCTCCACGCTGTGGTTTGTGGGTCTCCGTCGTCTCCGCCTCCCTCTGGATCAGACGTGGTTTGTTTGGATAAAAACTGCAAGACAACAAGGTCAAATTTCAGGGAGAGGAGAACAGGAGGAACCGAAGAGAAAAAGAGGAGAGAAAATATGACACCTCTATTTAGCATCCCTCAGAACCTAAAATACTACACAACCGCACACACACACTTTTGTTTACTAAACTTTCCGCCTCTGAAATATTTATCAGCGTG
>NC_050525.1:27659438-27660188 GCF_002922805.2 Oryzias melastigma
GGGGGGGGGGGGGGGGGGGAGGTTGCCCCAGAGACAGCAGGGCATCATGGGAACAGGTGATGAGTGTGTGCTCACCTGTGTCAGTCAGACACACATCAGCAGCAGGAAGTTCTGCTTCAGATGACGCATCGGTTTCAGAGAAGAATTTGTGAGACACTTTTTTATTTTTAACAGAAAAAGACAAAAATATCGAACAAAATTCATTTTTTTTTGTTTGTTTTCACATGTTAAATAAAACGGAATTGCTGCATCACAAACATGGAGGAAAACTTTGTTTAAAAGTTATTTTGAAATAATTCTAACAATTTATTTTAATATTTTATCTTAATAGTTTTAAATTGCATTTTATTATATATTGTTTTAATTTTAGGATTTTTTTAATTTATTTTTAAAATAGTTTTTACAATATTTTTTCAATAGTAATTAGTGACATCAATATAAATAGGATTAAACAGGATTTCTCATTTAAAATGATGACATCACAGCGAGAGAAACTGTCAAAAAATGACAGAAATCTCTTCTGGAGCTCAAAACAATGATTTCAAAATCAAAAGAATCAAAAGACAAAAATAACAGAGTAAAAATTGTTGTTCTTCGTCACTTCTGAATGTTTAACTAAATATATATATATATATTTGTTTTCACATGTTAAATAAAATCAAATTATTGACTGGAAGAGAAATAGTTTAGCATCACTATCATGGAGGAAAAAGTTAAATGTTTTAAACAAAATATTATATATATATATAT